>NC_072737.1:167521870-167697854 GCF_026930045.1 Uloborus diversus | reverse complement strand
CGTTCTGAGCGTATGGCTCGCGAGGTGACCCTCTCGTGTCAAGCGATAAAGTTATGACACACTCCCTTCAAAAGGCGAATGATGCTTCGAGAATTCGGAGGCGTTAGCTCGCTGTTCGCTGTCTTTTTACTTCCTTTTACAAAAAAAGGAAGTATTGTAGTCGCGAAAAAATTTTCACTGAAAAAGCGGCCTCAATTTCCCTTTTGCTCGCCTCCGAATCAATATTGATTTTTTTTTTCAACACGACCACACGTGGAGACATGCCTAAGAACGTATAGACACCTGAAGAATCCATCTTGACGATCTCCGAGTTAATTACAACGAGTTTTCTCGTGAAGTCCGTATGTATGTGCGTATGTGTGTATGTATCTCGCAAGAACGGTATGTCCTAGAAAGTTGAAATTTGGCACATAGACTCCAAGTGGGATCTAGTTGTGCATCTTCTCTTTTGGTTGCATTCGGATGCTCCAAAGGGGGTCTTTTACACCTTTTTGGGGTAAAATCATTGTTAATTTCAATGTAAACTCAAGCAGTGCTATAATTTGGCAAACACTTGGCAATATATCGGTAAGCTTTTGGTCGCTAAGTTTTGTCGCCAACTTGGCGACAAATTTTGCGGTTTTTTTTAAATTTATTTATTATTATTTTTTTAAAATCTGGTTTCAATTTGACCATATTTGGAGAGTTAACCATTGAATCACATTAAAACTGCCAATATTGGGAACATTTATCTGTATAAAACGTTTTCTTTGCTTCGATTCGCAACAGACTTCAAATGAAAGTATTAAAAGTGTTTTTTTTTATCACTCCGAGACACTATTATCTTTAAATTGGAAGTAAAAGGAAGTCATGTGATGCCACATCAGCTCGTTTCATCAGTGGCAGATTTACCATGTCACAAACCCGGTACCAGAACGCAGGGCTGTGGAGTCGGAGACTCGGGGGTCCCCTGATGGGAGGTCACGGGTGGTCACTGTGTGGCCTTCCAAAAGTTTCATTGTTCAGCAAGATCTGAAGTTCCATTCGGCAAATTGAAAATTTCTGCCTGCCCAAAAATTTAAGCTGAGGCCTACGATTCCAAGAATCGGAGAGTTAGTCATTTTCCCTTCAAGTTCACAACTCTACCAGTGCTTCAGAGTCAGAATCAGGGCCGTCCGGCTTTGAGAAACAAATGCATGTAAATATATCGCTTGTTTGGAAAAAGAGTGCCATAATATGAAATTTTTAATTTTCTTTTTCTTTTCGCTTAAAGGCCTCAAAAGAAAGTTATCTTCTTTGGAAAATAATGGCAGATTTTTTGTTCTAATATTAACCACTGGAGAGCACAGCAAACTTACTTTTCTTAATGCAAATTGCCTGAAGAGTTCAACTTCAAACGCTTCTCCTGTAAAATTTTATTTCTTCGTATTGAGGTACTCTTCTCCCAAATGAGCGATATGTGGGAGTGATCTTTGTTATTTCTTCCTTTTACAAAAAAAGAAGTACTGTATTCGCAAAAAAGTTTTCACTCAAAAATCGGCCTTAATTTCCATTTTTCTCACCCCCGAATGAATGTTGAGTTTTTTTTTCGACCCCATCACACGTGGATATATGCCTAGGAACGTACAGACACCCGAAATATCCATTTTGACGACCCCCCAGTTAATTACAACGAACTTTCTCGTGACGTCCGTATGTACGTATGTATGTGCGTATGTGTGTATGTATCTCGCATAACTCAAAAACAATATGTCCTAGAAAGTTAAAATTTGGTATGTAGACTCCTAGTGGGGTCTAGTTGTGCACCTTCCCTTTTGGTTGCATTTGGGTGTTCCTAAGGGGGTCTTTTGCCCCTTTTTTGGGGGAAATCATTGTTAATTTCGATGTAAACTCAAGTTGTGTTATAAATAATTTGTCGGACACTTGGCAATATTATCGCCAGTCTTTTGGTCGCCAAGTTTTGTCGGCAACTTAGCGACAAATTTGGCGATTTTTTTCTTTTTTTTTTTAAATTTGGTTTCAACTTCTCCATTGTTGGTGATATTTAGAGAGTAAGTAATTGAATCACGTTAAAATTGCCAATAATGGGGAAATGACATTAAATTGGAGTAAAAGGAAGTCATGTGATGCACACATCAGCTCGTTTTTTGACTTAATATACATTGAGCACACATCATTTGACCCCCCCCCCCCCCACCCCGGAAAAATATGTAATGACGGCCCTGGTCATAATCGGACTGATTTTGGGTAAAATCCCGGTTTCGGTCATCCTCTCTCCGACTACGCAGCTCTGCTAGAAACTGGTCAGTCCTCACTTGGGGGAGTGAAGAAATCTAAAATTTTTGAAGAAAAAGCATCTTAAATTTCAGCGAGCGAAGATTTTTGCGAATCTAATCCACATGTAGCATGTACTTGTAGTTTTTGAATTCAATATATTTTTTTTTTAAGCTTTTGTCAGTGCAATTTAATATTTTACGATTAATCTAATGTCGATTTATTTTGAAGACTACTTTCTGCCTTCGTCGCAGACCGCTGTAAGAATACTGCTGTAGTGTCATATATACAACGTCATACAGACCTCGAAAGTGCCCAAAACTGCGCATGAAAAAAATGTTTACGTTAGACAAAGAAGGTCCCCGAAAATGCATCGTGACGGGCTCTCAAATATTTGAAAACGCCAGCTTTTCATTCTTTAGAATTTTTTATAATCTTTTTTTTCCGCTATCCTGTTGTTGAAGGTGTAGTTTTAATCGCGTAGATTTTTAACCCCCGACACACAAAGGAAGGGGGTTATAAGTTTGACGTATGTGTGTATCTGTGTGTCTGTCTGCGGTACTCTAGCGCCTAAACGGATGGATCGATTTTGAAAAAAAAAAAAAAAAATTGTTCGAAAGGAGAGTTGAACGAGAGTGTTCTTAGATAGGTTGCATCTTTGGATGACATTAATTACAGAATATATTAATTAAAAATCTCCAAAAGGTTTTTCTCGATTTTTGCAGTGAAAACATAGTTAAAATTTTTAAAATTTCATACCAAAATAAAGAGATTTTTTTCCTGCTTCTGATAGAATGTGTTTGGAACTTCCATGCTTTATAGAATTCGAATTATAATGCTTTTTAAAGTAGATTTTAATAACGGCTAAGCCTTTATTTGCGCGATTGATAACCGAATTCATTGTTGGCCGACTAGGAACTGTTGCCAGTTTCTATTTAATAGCAAATAAAATACTTGACATTGATATTTAATTATGTAAGACTTTTAAAAAGATTTTTAATTTTCCCTCTTGATTCTACTGTTGCGACTCAGTCGGGGGTTTTTAAAATTTTTAATTTTATCGTTGTGTTTCCAGCTATCTCGGGGACCCTCGGGCATGGGCATTGTGCACTAAGTGTGAAGGATTTCAGAAATTATTATTGCTAATTTTTGTAGGAAGTCACTTCTGGGGGTGTGGAGTTCGGGGGGGGGGGAGGGATAACCGGCTCTGACCCCGAATCCTGGAATTTTAGAGCATTCGACTCCGACTTCTTTTCCCTGGAAATTTATCCGACTTTGCAGCCCGAGTAGAGTTGCAGACTTGGAGGGTTTTAGGCTGTATTTGATCACGTTAACATGACCATGGCTGCCGAATCGGGATCGGGTGTCGAAGGTTTAAAATTCCAAGAGTCGAAGTCGGTCATTTTCCCTGAAAGTCCCCAACTCTTCCAGTTCTTGCGGAGTAGGACTGCTTTTGAGGTAAAGAAGTCGGAGTCGAAGGCTCTTAAAATAGTCGGAGCCAGAGTCGCTCTTTCTCCCTGAAAATCTACCAGTGCTTGCGGAATCAGAGTCGATCTGCTTTCGGGGTGAAGGAGTCGGAGTCGATCTGCCTTCGGGGTAAAGGAGTCGGAGTTAAAGGTTTTAAAATTCTCGGAGCCGGAGTAACTCAGTTTCCCTCCGACTCAGAAGCTCTGATCATGACCACTTGGATGTTGCTCGAAGACATAATTTTACTCATAGTTTTCTTTATTTTTTAATGTTAACTGAACGGAAATAAATATATTGAACTTAAATCAAAGTATGTCTTAAATTTGAATAAATGTATTGCTTAAATCCTCACTAACGTGTTTTTTGAGTACGAAAAAATATTAATTATTGTGCATTAAAGATGAGATATCTCCTGACAGTAAACACTAGCGTATATTTTGAAGTAAAAATTAATACAAGACGGGGTCTCATTTTTGAGGAAACCTTTTTACTTCCTTTTACAAAAAAGGAAGTATTGTATGCGCGAAAAAATTTTCACTCAAAATTCGGCCTTAATTTATATTTTACTCACCCCCGAATGAATGATGAGGTTTTTTTTCGACTCGACCACACGTGGATAAGTCCCTAAGAACGTATAGACGCTCGAATTATCCATTTTAACGATTCCCGAGTTAGTTACAACGAGTTTTCTCGTGACGTACGTATGTGCGTTAGTGCAGATGTACGTATGTATGTCGCATAACTCAAGAACGGTATGTCATAGAAAGTTGAAATTTGGTACGTAGACTCCTAGTGGGGTCTAGTTGTGCACCTCCCCATTTGGTTGCATTCGGATGTTTCTAAAGGGGTCTTTTGCCCCTTTTGGTGGGGGGCGGAAATCATTGTTAATTTCGATGTAAACTCAAGTGGTGTTATAATTGGGCGGACACTTGGTGATATATCGCCAGTATTTTGGTCGTCAATTTGGTGACAAATTTGGCGATTTTTTTAAAAAAAATCTGATTTCAATTTAGCCATTGTTGGTGATATTTAGAGAGTAATCTATTGAATCACATTAAAATTGCCAGTGATGGGAGAAATGACATTAAATTAGGGTAAAAGGAAGTCATGTGATGCACACATCAGCTCGTTTTTTTCTTGCAATCAAGATAATCACTTTTTTGTTCATATGCTCTACGTATGAAGCTACCAACAGAAAATAACTAATTTGCCTGCTTTTGTTCTCAGAGTTTTTTTGTTTCTTCCTCTTTTGAATCGTTCCTTTAATCGCAGACACTGGACAGTTATTATTTGCTTACAGCTGGTTTTGGCAAAACCTGAGCAAATAAAGTCAGCTTTCAGAGAAACACAAGAAATAAATTTTTCTGTTTATTATTCTACGTCGATATCCAACAAAACACACAATGGGGAACTCTTCTAGAAAACAACAAAAGTGTTTTGGAAAAAAATATTACCTTTTGTGTACTTGAGTAAATATATCCTGAAATTGTTTTTAGTCCTAAGTAAGAGGTAATTATTTTTGTGAAAGAAAATAGGTCTGCTGAAACACACCTTCCGTTCGCGTTGAAACCAGGGCCGCACGGTCCGGCGGGTCCGCGGACCTGGGCACCACAAATTTAGGTGCACTAAAATAGCCTAAATTAACTTACTTACTTCCTTTTTTTTTCTGTTAAAGTGAACGCTCCTTTTCAGCTTTGAAAAGAATCAAAAATCGTTTGAGAAGCTGCGTTTCTCAATATCATTTACAGGCGTTTTTCTTATTGACCATTGAAAATTCTGTGACATCAAAATTAGATTTCGATGATGTGATCGACACACTTGCCTCTGTTAAAGCCAGAAAGAAGCCTTTTTAAAGCTTAATGTCAGAATTAGTTTTTTTTTTTTTGCTATTCTTGCAGTTTTAAATTGTTTTTTAATTCATTTTAACCTTAAGGTAACGCAATTTTAACTATGATTAGTATGGTGGCTACCAAATGTTTGGTATTCAAATCCCAGGTTTCTGTAGTAATATGTAGGTTTCTAATGTATTAGGTTTCTAGTATAAAACATTGACTTTGAAATTGTGCTGATTTTCTCAAGGGGGGGGGGGCACCAATTTTTACTCAGGATCTGGGCACCAGTTTGTCTTGATCGGGCACTGCTTGAAACAATGCTTGCGTTTGACGAACCTTACCGGTCGACCGGTGAGTAACCGGTTGCTAACCCCAGCGTTCTTAAGAGCTACCGGTTAACTTGTTGCTTCCGATGTTGTTTTATGATCCTCACCGGTTGATCTACCGGTTGACCGCAACTCTAGCTGGTTGATTGGTTGTGGAACCACGTGAAATTTTCGACCAATTATATGTATTTTTCACCCGCGTATTATTCGTCTGCGTCATGTCTGCGCAAGTAACCGGTGATCAACCGAAAGCGTTTGATGAAGCATTGGTTCGTGAACAACCGGTTAGTAACCGCTGACGTCATTGCTGTCACGTGATTAACCAACCGGTCGCTACTGGTACTGCTGTCGAACGTAAGCAATATAAGGCAGCTTTCTGCACGCCAAATGCATGTACCGACAATGTAACGTTGTGAAAATCAATCGACTTTTTAAAACTCCTTTTGCGTAGAATTCCTTTTTTGCTATGCTATAAATTGGAAAAACTAAAACAAAACAAAAATAGTTTTAAATATTTTAGTTTTTTGTAGAAATAGAAATTTTCTCTGATACAACTTGAACTGGAGCGAATTAGGATGAAGTTAACCTTTTCGCCGCTACGGTCACTCTGGGGCAGCGAAAGTAAAGCACAATTTTTCCCCTCAAATTGGGCAAAGACCGCACGATTCTGCTCCATTTATCTTCTTGTCTAATAACACAGGGCTAGCGCAAAAGAATATCGCGGTTTTAAAAATTTATATTTTATAAGCTGTTGAACTTACCTCTATAAATGATACATAAAAATAAAGATAAAATGTCCAAGTTTTTTTTTTTTTAACGTAAGTAACTACTTAAACATGCACGTTCTGCATTAGCGCAGCCAGAAATTCCTTCCGGAAAGGGTTTTTTGGTCACAACAGTCCTTACACATGTATTAACTACTGTATTAGGATTGGCAGAAATGTTAAAACCAAGACGTCTGGGGGTTGTCAACCCCCCCCCCCTTTCGCTGCACCACTGACTGGTCGTGCAGGTGATGATGATTTACCCTCTATGCGTTAGCTAGCCAAATCCCAAAATTTAACCACATGCGATTTTTTTTATGAGGTTTCGTCAAACACAGTGTTTCTATACAACAATTGCCTACAACATTGTAGGAACTGAAAGATCGCATATGCGTAACATTACTAAAAGTTAACTGTGAAACACTTCAAAATGTATGTTATAGATGCGTGATTTCGTCAAACACAGTGTTTATACACAACGATTGCCTACAACATTGTAGAAACTGAAAGATCGCATACACGTAACATTACGAAAAATTGACCATGAAACACTCCAAACTGTATGTTATAGATGTGTGTCACGTTACAAAAGCCGCCCACATCGAACATTTGTGAGCGAAAAAAAAAACTTTCACAGTTTATCTTTTAGCTTATGTATTATTTACAGTGCTTATAGTTTATGAAATATAAATTTTTAATACCGAGATATTCTTTTATTAAATCTAAAACTTACCATGAAGCAGCAAAGATAGCGTTCAAAGGGCTGCCCATAAACGATGTCGATTTTTTTCCAACATTTTTGACCCCCTTACACCTTTTACCACACTTCACCTCACCCCTCCTCTCAACTTGTCAAATGTCACGTTGTTTTTCATAAGCATTTTCTCACAAACAATGTGTGACGTCACACTTTCTGTTGCCCCCTCAGAAATTTTCATAATTTTACGCAGCACCTCAAATCGCGACATCATTTGCGGACGACCCCCTCGTAACAAATATCTCAACAGTAAAAGGGTTAAAGCATCCCTATTTCAGAAAAAAAGAAGAAAAATAATTTCCTATGAAATACGAAGTTTCCCTTTTTCAGTGTCAAAATTGTCAGATTTTTTTTTTCCCTTCAACGATTTTAGAAGCAGAGGAAAAGTTCGCCATGTCCAATTAAACGACATAGCGAGGTACGATACAACGAGGGTTTATTATTTACGCAAAACCGCACTTCTTAAATGCTTTCCAAAAAAACTTATGACGCTGAACATATTCAATGACTGTTTTACGCCTCAAGTTTTCCTATGAATTTATGAATCCAATCCTAAGAAATTATGTTGAATACAAGCTGAAATTCCAACGATGAATTACTTTATCAGGACTGCATTAATCAATGCGATGTGCTAGAATCCAATAAGATCATCTTTTCTTCATAAAAAAGACATTTATTTCGCTAAAACTACAAGAAAACTACAGAGCCAAAAATATCTAGGCATTACAACGCCTTTTTCAAACTCCTACTAATTTCAATTTAATTTTACAGTGTTCTAACAATTTCTCGTGCATCACAATTATCATTCACTGGGAACTCTCTTCACTTCAGTTCCCAACAATATTCAATGACTGTTTTACGCATTGAGAAGGAATAGATGGAGAGAGCTACTATCCCGATACGGCAACAGTACCATGTGACATGGGGAGCGATTTCGAGTTGACCGTAACCGCTGAAGAAGTTTTCATTAGCTGAAGCCATGCATGATAACAACCTTTAACTATTGAAGGGAAAAATTATATTTATTGTAATAGTGCAGTATTCTAGCATTGTAAACTGCGAGGAAAAAGTCGGTAGAATTACGGTAACCGGGTCGCGTTGGCGTATTTTTTCAAAAACAGCCAAATTTGGCACCTACGACTCAATGTAAACAAAGTACTACATTGCAAACAAAGGAAATCTTCCAATGAGAGACACCCAAAGAAAAGGGGCGGAGCTTCGGATATCTCAAACTATCACCTTGGTAACTAGAACTGTTTATTAATCTTTTTCTTTCTCTGACGATAATCGTCAAGAAGCAAAAAAAAATTAATAAAATTCTTTTTTAATTTTTAAATGATGAAAATATAGCAAAATATGCAGAAACATATCAGAAAACCTAATTTGTTATAGATCTTTAATTAATTTTCTTACTTTAAAATTAAGTTTGTAGAATAGACAAGTGAGAGGTAACTTTTTTCAAAATGTTACCATAATCTGTCTGGGAAGATCACGCGCATAAAACGAAAAGGTTAATGACATAAATGATGTTACACTTTTTATGTTTGATTTCCTTAGGAACATTAAGATGAAACATACATTGCTAGCAAATTTAACAATATTAAAAGTTGGATAGAAAACGACATTAGTCTGAAATAGTTCGCCAATAAATAGAAAGTGCCCTTAAGTAAATTTAATGTTCAATTAAAACTTAAAACGATCAACTAAATAAGTTAAATCATATCAAAAGATCCATCCAGAGAACGTTGGAATTAAAATTTTAATTCAAACTTACTGAATAGGTTATCAAGATAAGTAGAGAATTTTAAAATGAAGATGGAACAATGAAACACGAAGGAAATTACTTACTGCAAACAAATTCCAAAAAAATATCCAAAAATATGAACAACTAGTTTTTAAATATATAACTTAAAATAGTTAAAAGTGACAAACATTCCACGATGTAAAATTTCATGAAATGTTTCTAAGATCTAAAAATTGAAGAAACACAATATATGTTGCCAGTTTTCAGAAAAAATTACCTTTGAGAAAATTAAAAATATTGTTCTATGGAATTAAAATGAAAATAATATTTAGTAGACAAGTAAATTACAATTTTGTGTTGTGAACTCGGAAATGGTTGATTGGCCAAACGAATAGACTCGACGTTAAATCCCGGTTATCACAAATTTGCCATTTCAACTGCGCTTGCGCACGGACTTAGCTTTTTGGGCTTTCTGTTTTAAGATTTCGTGTTGCTTGCTTATATTTAGGTTGTGCTAGAGTCCCAACAAATTAATGAATGCGATTAGAGTATTTTCACAGCAATTTCGGGATACATTATATGAAACTATGGATATGAATAACTGATAATCTTTATAAAGAAAAGAGAAAAATTACACTTCAATATTTATTGGTTTGGAAATATTTATTTAACGTAAACGTAAAACACGTTATGTACTTCAAAACTGATCGGAATATTACAAATATCCGTCTTTTGCGGATATTTTACGTTAGGCGTAAACAGTTTAGTATTATACATTTGTATTTAGGTTGAGGGTTCTGCTTTGTATTGGAAGTGATGCTGCAGGTCGAGTACGCTCTTCTGAGGTTACAAATTTGGCCCTGAAAAGGGCCTTTGATAGAAAAATCAGACTCCGAATCCATAAATAATTAAAACGCAAAACTCAATCTTTACCGAGGCGTAAAAACTAAATCAAAGAAAGCTTTAATTTCTAATTTTTATCTGTTCTTATCTCATATTTGTTAATATTAACAAATTTAAATGTTTTTCATTAGTTTGAGCAAGAGTTTCGAAATCAGCAAAGTCCGCGCGCAAGCGCATTTGAAATGGCAAATTTGTGATAACCGGGATTTAACGTCGAGTAACGAATAGCTAATAAGTTTTGGTGTAGGGTTGCCGAAATTGCTCCGTCGCCAAGGTAAGGTAGCGGGTTGCCAGAATGAAACATTTATCGCCGCGACCCGGTTACCGTAATTCTACCAAAAAGTCACACCATGAGGTCCAGTAACTTTTCCCTAGCATGTACGAATGTTTTTTACTTAAAATAAAAAAAAAAAAAACATTTATATGCATTCAACGAGTATAAATTCCACAGTTGCCTATAATTTTTAAATTTTTGTACTTATTTCATCGATAAAAGTTATAAAACATTGTATATCTTGAGTGCAAATAACATTTTAGTTCCATAAAAACACTTTTTACTTAACTAGTAATTATTTTAACGACTCTTAAGCATTTTATGTACAGTTGCTTTGTTGGCGAGTATCTTCTCGCCAAGTACCTGTGAACAGCAGATGCGCAAGAATAAAGATTTGCTATTTTTATGCTTCAATTTAAATACTAGTATGCCTGCGTATGAAATCATTTTAAAACATTGATTACAATACATATGAATCCATAAATTTTCAGTCATAACAGAACACTTTTGTTAGAAACTGAAGTGAAGAGAGGTCCAATTGAATGATAGATGTGTGCACGAGAAATCGTTAGAACACTGAAAAATAAAATTAAAATCAGTGGAAGTTTAAAAATGGTGCTGTAATGCACAAAATGTTTTTGGCTCTGTAGTTTTCTGGTAGTTTAGCAAAATAAATGTCTTTTTTATGAAGAAAAGGTGAACTTCTTGGATTCTAGCACCACGCATTAAGTAATGCAGTCCTGATAAAATAACTCATTGTTAGAATTTGAGTTTGTATTCAACATAATTTTGGCGTCCGCGACAGGACGGGTGCTTGGAACTTGTATAAGAAGATGGATTTAACTACATTGAAAGCTCAGAGAAAAGGACTGAGGGCGTCTTTTACCCTCAGTATGAAAAAAATTGAAGCTGAACTTTTGAAGGAAATTACTGGTTCGGATGAACTTTTAATTTTAAGAAATCAGATTTCTGACAAATTCAAGCGGCTAGATGATTGTCAGAGCATAATATCTGAGCTGTTGTTGAAAGATAAAAATGCCGAGGAGGCTTATTATGAAGATTGTGAAGAAGCAGAAAATTATCGGGACAAGTTTATTCAAATTTGCTCTCTGCTTGATTTAAAATTTGAAAATGTTCAGCGTAATGGTAACATTAGTAAGCGCAACTTTAAGCTTCCGACGATAGAACTTAAAAAGTTTAACGGCGAAGCAAGAGAATTTTTAAATTTTTGGAGCCAATTCAAGAAAATCCATGAGGACAAGGGCATTGATAATGAAGATAAAATGCAGTATTTAGTTCAATCGATGGAACCTGGTTCGAAGGCAGAAAGATTAGTGCTGAGTTTTCCTGCTACCGGAGAAAATTATAGTAGAGCAATACAGCAGTTAAAGGAAAGATTTGGCCGTGATGATCTACTGGTGCAAGTGTATGTTCGAGATTTATTGAGACTAGTTATGAAAAATGCTGCCACAGGACGGGGGAAGGCTGATCTTCCATCCCTCTATGACGAATTGGAAGGAAAACTTCGTGCGTTGGAAACTCTTGGACGAACCAAAGAGAAGTATGGAGATTTCTTGACACCTTTGGTTGAGAGCTGTCTGCCGGAAGAAATTTTAGTAACATGGGAAAGAAGCCGTAACCATGATTTAACCGAAGATAAGAACTGTCGCACTTTAGAGCAGTTAATGAACTTTCTTCGCCAAGAAGTCAATGGAGAAGAAATGGTTCGCCTCGCAAGAACTGGCTTCGGCACGAACTCAAATTTGCGCAAACGAGAGCCCACAACTGAGAAGGAAAGCGACCTAGCGACAGCTGCAGCGTTAGTAAGTACTGAGAAAAAGGGTAAGCGATTTGAAAGTTGTATTTTTCGTGGAAAAAGTCATCCAAGTAAAAGATGTTTCATTGCAAAAAAGATGACTGTAAATGAAAAACAAAAAATATTGTTAAAAAAGGGCGTTTGTTTTATATGTTTTAATTCAAATCATATTAGTAAATATTGTAATGTAAAAAGAGAGTTAAAATGCAATGGTTGTGGGGAACCGCATTTTTGTGTAATGTGTCCAAAGCTAGAAGACAAAAGTTGTGAGTCTAAAGATGTAGTTTCTAAGTCTGAAAATTCTCTCTCTAACTTTGATAAAACTCAAACTGTATTTTTGCAAACTCTGTGTGTTAGGATTAAATGTAATAATCGAGAAAAAATAATTCGGGCTTTGGCAGATTCTGGTAGTCAAAGTAGTTATGTAAGTCAGAAAGTTTTGTCTGAGCTGAAAGCAACTCCACTTCGTGAAGAAACAGTGATTCACTCGTTATTTGGGGGGAGGGAAACGAACCCAAAACGGCATAAGATATTCACTGTTGAAGTGAGGGGTTTGAAAGGGTCTTTTGCTTGTAGTTTTGAAGCTCTTTCTGAAAGGAAAATTTGTAGTTTTATACCAAAAGTTAGCAATCCTTATATTTTGAATGAATTAAAGGAAAAGAATATTGAAGTTTCTGATTCCCTTTGTAAAATGAAAGAAATTGATCTTTTAATAGGGGCAGATGTTTTAGGAAAATTGCTGACGGGACGTTCAGTAGATTTAGACTCCGGCCTTACTGCCATAGAAATGAAGCTTGGGTGGACTGTTATGGGTAAGCAAAACACTAATGAGAAAGATAATGTTTTCAAAACATTATCGATGCATGTTAAAAATATTCCTTTGAATGAATTGTGGGAACTTGAAAGTATAGGAATAACAGATCCCACTTGCAATGTTAATAAGAAAGCATGCATAGGAGAACATTTAGCTGAATTTGAGGATAAATTGAAAATTCTTCCTTGTGGAAGATATGAAGTAGAGCTTCCTTGGAAGCATGATTTTTCGAGCTTACCAGATAATAAGGATTTAGCCTGGAAAAGGCACGAAAAAATGATTAGTAAGTCAAAATGTAATAATTTTCTTGAGGATTACCAAAATGTATTCAAAGAATGGGAAAACTTGAATATTATTGAGCGCGTGCCAGATTCGGAATTAGAGAATAAGTGCCACTATCTACCACATAGACCTGTTATAAAAAAAGATAGTAAGACCACAAAAGTTCGGCCTGTTTTTGATGCTTCAGCATCCCAGAGAGGTAAGCCTTCTTTGAATGAATGCTTGTTTAAAGGAATGAACCTCATTGAACTAATACCAGATATTATTGATAGATTCAGGTTGTATCCCATAGGGCTAAGTGCAGACATTGAAAAGGCATTTTTGATGTTATCTATTGCTCCTGAACACAGGGATTTTCTTCGATTTTTTTATCCTTGTGATGAAGGTCCGCTGATTTACAGGCACTGCAGGGCCGTGTTCGGCGTAACGTCGAGCCCTTTTTTGTTGAATATTTCTATTGCTCATCTCTTTCAAAATAGTCCTCCTGAATATAATGAGATTGCACAGAAGTTGAAATGTTCTTTCTTTGTGGACAATTGTGTAACAGGGGTTCATAATACCGAAGAAGAAGCAAAGTTCATCGAACAATCGCAACTTATTATGTCAAAGGGATGTTTTAACTTGCGAGGGTTTGAAAGCAATGTAGTTTGTGAAAATGTTACTAAACATTCAGGGGAAACGTCTGTATTAGGAATTTTATGGAATTTGGATAATGACACTCTAAGGTGTAATATAAATATAGAAGCATTGACATGTGACACAAAAATTACAAAGCGTTTAATTTTATCAACAGTGCAAAAGATTTTTGATCCCATCGGCTTATTAAGCCCTACTACATTGCTTCCTAAACTGATACTGCAAGATGCTTGGAAATTAAAACATTCCTGGGATTTAGAACTACCCCCTGATATTGTAAATACATTTTTGAAATGGTTTAAGGAAATTTCATTGCTAAAAAATGTAACTTTGCCACGATACATGATAACCAATTCTACAACTGAACTGCATGTATTTGTGGATGCTTCTAAAGGAGCTTACGCGGCGTGCGTCTACGTTCGATCAATAGTGGAAAATGAAGTTAAAATATATCTGGTTAGGGCTAAATCTAGAGTAGCTCCACTAAAACCACTGAGTATTCCTCGGTTAGAGCTCATGGCTTGCTGCATAGGTGCTAGACTTTTGAATTCTGTACTAAAAGCACTCGATTTTCCGAATTTTAAAATCTCACTTTGGTCGGATTCAAGTGTTGCTCTTTGGTGGATAAAACGTCAGGAAAATTGGTCAGTTTTTGTTAGTAATAGAGTGAAAGAAATCAGGGAATTGACTCAACCTGAGTTGTGGAAACATGTTTCTGGGAAAATGAATATAGCTGATGTATTGTCACGCGGATGCAGTCCTAGACAATTTCTTGACTCCAAATGGTGGGAAGGACCGACCTGGTTGAAGTTGGCACCAGAAAAGTGGCCACCAAGTGAAGTAGATTGTGAGCCCAAAGAAGTCGACGTGGAAAGAAAGAGAATAAAAATTACCACTATTGATTTGAACCAGGACGCGCCGTTTTGGCCTCCAATAAAGATTTCTAGTTATGAGAAGTTCATAAATGTGTTCGGATGGGTTTTGAGATTTGTAAACAATTGTAGAAAAGCTGATAAATGCAAAGACTCTGAGCTAACTATATCTGAAATTGAAAATTCTGAAAAATGTTTAATTCTTTTAGTGCAAAACTTTTACTTTTCAGAAGAAAAGGTATTAAATGGTATCCATGTTTTTAAAGATCATGACGGCATATTAAAAGTTGTTACTAAGATCACTTGTAGAGAAGATAATAAGTCGTTTTTGAATCCTATTTTGTTGCCAGATAAATGTGAATTGTCGAGACTCTTGATTGAGTCCATTCATCGAAAATATTGTCATGCGGATGTTCTAATGATGTTATGTATCCTGAGGGAAAAATTTTGGATTTTGAAGGCACGTAAAACTGTAAAAAATGTTTTGAATGATTGTGTAAAATGTAAACGTTTTAAAACGAGGTCTTTAATGAGCGAACCACCACCTTTACCACCAGACCGTGTGGCAGATTCAGTTGCGTTCGAAGTGGTTGGAATTGATTTAGCCGGATCACTTTTCCTGAAATCCGGTGAAAAGGTTTGGATCGCCTTGTTTACTTGTGCAGTATATCGCGCAATTCACCTAGAGTTAGTGGGTTCTTTATCTTCTGATGCTTTTTTGTTAGCACTTAGGCGTTTTATAGCTAGACGCGGAAGACCTAGCACTATTTATTCGGACAATGGGACTAACTTTAGGGGTACACATAATGAATTTTCGAAGCTAGATTGGGCTAAAATTTTAAGGGAAACTTCTACACCAAAGATTTTCTGGAAATTTATCCCCCCCACCGCCGCATGGTGGGGAGGCTGGTGGGAGAGGTTGGTTCGTGTTGTTAAAGACTTACTAAAACGAACTCTTGGCAAATCAGTATTGAATCATGATGAGCTGAACACATTAATATGTGATTGTGAATTAGTCATTAATTCAAGGCCTCTAACATATGTGTCGGAAAACCCTCAGGAGTTGATTCCTCTCACACCTGCAATGTTCCTTATTGAAAACCGAAGTTCTGATGTTACAGATATTGATCATGTGGATTTGCAAAGTCTAAGAAGGAGAATAAGATATAGATATAAGCTGTTCAATGATTTAAGACAGCGTTTCAGAAAAGAATATTTAGGCCAATTAATTCAAAAACACAATGAGAAGCCAACCCGAGAGCCAAGAGTTGGCGAAATTGTTTTAATTGGCGACGATAATAAAAAACGCGTGTTTTGGCCTTTGGCGAAAATTATTGAATTGATTCCTGGACGAGATAAAAGGGTTCGCGCTGTTAGGCTCAAAACTCAAAATGGGATTTTTGTTCGTCCAGTGGAACGTGTTTACCCATTGGAGATACGTACTGATGATGAGGCGGTTGCAATTTCCGACAAAGCCATGATTGTGATGGAATCAAATCCTAAGGAAGGTGTTCAGAAGACTTCTGTTGTTAAAAAGTGTTATCCTGTTATTGTTCTGGAAAAATATACCAGATCTGGAAGGTGTGTGAAAGTACCAAAAAGACTGGATCTTTTAAATAATGAGTGTTACATGTTTGAGACCCTTCCCAGAGTCTCAAAGGGGGGAGGTATGTTAGAAACTGAAGTGAAGAGAGGTCCAATTGAATGATAGATGTGTGCACGAGAAATCGTTAGAACACTGAAAAATAAAATTAAAATCAGTGGAAGTTTAAAAATGGTGCTGTAATGCACAAAATGTTTTTGGCTCTGTAGTTTTCTGGTAGTTTAGCAAAATAAATGTCTTTTTTATGAAGAAAAGGTGAACTTCTTGGATTCTAGCACCACGCATTAAGTAATGCAGTCCTGATAAAATAACTCATTGTTAGAATTTGAGTTTGTATTCAACAACTTTAAACTATTTGTACATGCCCGTCATTTTAGGGAATAAACATCAAAATACATGAAAAATGCAATTACATTACATTTTAACATCCGGAAAGAAGTGGGTAGAGGGAATTTGAATGATATTGATAGACCTATATTTGTATCCGTTATATATATATTTATTTATTATTATGCGGTAAAGGAGTTGGAGCCTCTGATTTGTTGCCCCGACTTCATAATAAGCGCCGTTGCGTCGTCTGAAAAATATTTAATGCCAAAAGAGCGATTGCATGCCGAAACGCGACAACTTCCCAGCCAAACAAGTCATCTGAACTGGGAAACATTGGGTCCCAAGCTTATTTCACTGAGACATTTGCTATGGCTCCCTCCATTAGTATTCCTTCTCAGTGGTTTTACGCCTCAGGTTTTCCTTTATTTTCGATCACAACGTGCATTTTTTGACAACATCGATAAAGAACTTTCCGGTATTTAAAACAACAAGCAACAATCTTATTTTTCAAGAAGCTTGCAAAATAATTAAGAGTGATAACAAGAAATGCGAGATAAGAAGTCGAGTTCATCTTAGTTATCACTTAGTTTATGAGAGACGACGAGAAAATAAGATACACTCAAATTATAGAGGCTATCTAATTTCAAGGCCATCAAGTTCACGTTTTTCGATGAAAGTGCCGCTTGATTATGAAATCATTTCTTCACCTCCTTCTTTCCATATGTGTTTATGATACTTTATTTGGAACTTTCCTGTTTTATATGTACGTCACTTGGCGAATTATTAATCTTAGAGCTTATTTTTGACTTCATTCACATTGCCATCGCGTATGACCATACGCGATAAACGTACATAGAAGCTACTTGTTTCGTCATAGCATACATTAATTTGCAATGGGGTGGTTTCCTTCAGTCAAAAGTACTACTTTCAGTCCTTGAAATGGATAGAATGAGCAAAAAAAAAAAAAAAAAAAAAATTACATGGACCCAGAAAATACTTTCATTTTCTCAACAGTTTTTTTTTTGTTAATTAATTTTTTTAAATGTCCGATTTTTCTAATAAGGCGTGGTCTTGATGACGTCACAAATGATGCAATTTCGCGCATCTTTTTAAATTAATTTTTTAAAATGTCCGATTTTTCAAACAAGGCGTGGTCTTGATGACGTCACAAATGATGCAATTTGGCGCATCTTTCTACTACGTTTCCACGTTATGATAATCAAGCAGCGAATTAAAATTGCGCTCTACGCTTGCTATCAACCCTATGGTTGCCAATACACGTGAGTAAAGATGCGAAGTAAACATTTAGCTCTGTGAGAGTGGCAACACAGAATGGCATTTCATCATTTGTGACGTCATCGCTGAGAAATAAAAATAATTAAAGCTCACCGATTTAAGTAATTTTTTTTAAATATTAAACTGAAACAAATTATTTAAAAAAATGGTCAGATCCCATGTTTTTAAGCATGCTCTTTCAGAAAAAAATACTGTTGAAATTTTGGAAACGACTTCATTGTAAACTGCGCATCGTTAAGTGAAACAAATCTTGGTAAAAATTTAAAACTCCGTTAAATATAAAATTAATTCGCATAATAATTTAATGAAGCCATCAGGCTCCCTCCCGTGGTGAAACAAAACTTGTAGAGTGTTTTTCTAACGAAAGTAATGTTACTGCTGGATTGATAATATGTTAGCTTTTATAAGTCTTCCAAACCCCTGAAGGAATCCGGGTTGGATACACAGTGTGAAACAACATTAAAATGCTCCAGGACAAAGCTATATTATCCGCCGCATAAATATATAGAGTCATTAGTAAGCATTAACAGTTCTCTTTAATCTTTTTAGATTAGAAAAAGAGGAATCAACATGGCGGCGACGTAAACATTATTTTTTGTTTTCGCCAAAGTATAAAGTAAACAAGCCCCAAGCTAATGTGTAGAAAGTTTTCAAACCTTTCATAGAAAGATAGAAAACGTCGATTTTCTCAAACATTGAACTTTTTAATGTACATTCATGCAAAGTGTACTGTAACAAATGCTTTTATGACAGGACTGAATTCATAGCCAATAAGATGCTGTAGCCTGTGCTTCAGTAGTTGCCGCTTCAAGTTTACTTTTGTACTTTGAAGAAAGAAATGAACAATAATTATGTGATTTTTTGTTGGTACTTAATGTAACTACCATATTGAATCAATTTTATCCATCACTTGAGGTTTGGGAAAAAATGCATAAACAATTGAACAAATTGAAATTCTAGCATTTTTAGAAAATGAAACGATAAAGGCATTGAGTTTCAAGAGAGGTAATTAATATTGTAGTAACACACTTTAACAATATACTTCACTGTGGCCACTACTAGTGCGTTTAAAACCTTGAAGTGCTGGAGCACTAGCCACTACTGGTGTTTTACCTCATTACTTTCTTTTTACAAAAAAGGAAGTATTGTATTCGTGAAAAAAAATTTCACTCAAAAATCGACCTTAGTTTCCATTTTACTCAGCCTCGAATGAATGATGAGTTTTTTTTTTCGACCCGACCACGCGTGGATAAGTGCCTAAGAACGTATAGACACGCGAAATATCCATTTTGATGATTCCCGAGTTAGTTACAACGAATTTTTTCGTGACGTCTGTATGTACGTATGTATGTGCGTATATGCGGATGTGCGTGTGTGCGTATGCACGTATGTATGTCACACAACTCAAGAACGGTAAGTCCTAGAAAGTTGAAATTTGGTACGTAGTCTCCTAGTGGGGTCTAGTTGTGCACCTCCTCTTTTGGTTGCATTCGGGTGTTTTTAAAGGGGTCTTTTGCCCCCTTTTTTTGGGGGGGGGGATCATTGTTAATTTCGATGTAAACTCAAGTGGTATTATTATTTGGCGGGCACTTGGTGATATATCGCCTGTCTTTTGGTCGCCAAGTTTTTTCGCCAACTTGGCGACAAATTTAGCGTTTTTTTTTTTTTTAAGTTTAAAATCTGGTTTCAATTTGGCCACTGTTGGTGATATTTAGAAAGTAAACTATTGAATCACATTAAAATTTTCAGTAATGGGGAAATGACATTAAATTGGAGTAAAAGGAAGTCATGTAATGCACACATCAGCTCGTTTGTTATTTGTATTCACGAAACTTTTCCACCAAAACTTTGACCCAAATTTCCATTTTACGCATCCCCGAATGGATATTGAGTATTTTTTTCCGGCCCGTTTTCACATGCATATGAACGATGTGTCGATGAATGTGTGAATAATTGAACTATGTGTTTTGAACTACTCTGAGTTTTCTCGTGACATCTGTATGTGTGCACGAATTTCGCATTACTCAAAAACAATATGGCGTAGAAGGTTGAAATTTCGTATGTATAGTCTGTACAAAGTCTAAGTGTGCACATCTTCCTTTGTTTACATTCCAATGTAATAACAAGAAGTTCCGTCCAGAACTAAGCGAACCTACTTTCCCGTAAACCAATATCGACTTCCTGGTACCTAATTAATATTCTCAAAATTAACTAAAATCGGAAATTCTTTTAAAGATTACTTTTTAACATTTTAACCTGATTTCTAGAAATAAAATACGCCTTGCTCATCTGAAGAAAAAAGATGGTAAAAAAAAAAGAAAAATAAATAAATAAATAAAAGAACAAATTAAGTAGTAGCCCTTTTAAACAATGCAGCTAATACATTTATATCCATTTTGAAAAATCTTGATTCGCTTTCAAAAAATAAATAAATAAATAAATAAACAAAAAAATTAAATTAAAAAGAATGAAAAAGGAAAAAGAAACCTTCATGAAAATAAATACATTGTCAAAAAAAAGAAAGAAAGAAAAAGAAAATCGGTTGTTTTTTTTCTTCTGTTGCCAAAAAATAATTTATAAAAAATGAATGAATGTACATTTAAAACAATTAAAAAACAATGAAATGTCAAGTTGACAAAATAATTTTCATTATAAAAAAAAAAGAAAGAAAGAAAGTAAGAAAAATCGTCTGCGCATATCTTTATGTACAAAAAATAAAAGACTCCGAATTTCTCTGTCAAACACTGACACTGAATACATAAAATTTCGCGTGAAAAAAAAAATCATATTAACAATAGTTGTTTCAAAGTAAAAACCATGACTGCGGAGTTGATCTCAGGGTCAGTCTCATTTTGGGGAAAAAGTCAGATTTGGGAGTTGAAGGTTTTTAATTTAAAGAATCAAGAGTCGGAATCGGTCATTTTCCCTAACAGTCTGCAACTCTGTCAATATTTGCGGAGTCGGAGTTGAAGACTTATAAATTCCCAAATGTTGGAATCAGTCATTTTTCCTCCGTCTCTAAATTTTTGCCAAAGGTACGAAGTCGGGAATTCGGGGTCCGACTTATTTTCGGGTATCGGAGTCGGAGTCGACTGCCCTAAAGTTCTAGAAATGGGAATCGGAAGTTTGTCACCAAAAGCTATTTCCAACAAAATTTTGTTTGAACTAAATCCGCCTTTAAGTTCGCGATCTAGGATTGAATTTTAGTCTCCCCATTGGCTCTAATGTTAAAGGATTTGAACTGTTCAAAATTGATTGGAAAATTATTCGAATAATAATAATAATTAAAAAAAAAAAAACATTTTCTATACCGTTTTCTCATTAAAAGATATTTTCTACAAAGTTTGTTTGAAGCTGATTCACCTCTAAATATCAGTTACTATATTCTGGGCACTAAGATTTTTTTCATTCCATGCATTATTTAATACATTTTGGGTAAGTTTTGTTTTGCTCATCCGTGATCACGCCCCTTAGGTTACGTTTTGCAGCACGTATGCATCGCTATCACTATTTGCATAAAAACGTAAACTTAAAATCTTCTGCACCACAATATTTATCGGAATATAATGACATTTTAGAAACGTATTCGGATAATACCTTATAGTTGTATACATGGATTTCAGTAATGACGGTTATGTAAAATTAGAAATTCAACTCTTTTGTTATTAAAATAACCGTATTTGCTGAACATTTCACATAAATCTCCATTTTCAGCCATTTTTTATAAACTGTCTCATAAAACATTACAAGTAATGCTTAAATTACTGTAACTAGGCGTAATGATTAAGAAACAAGTGGAAATCTAAGGAAAAAAAAATTGTGGTGAATAGAGCGGTAAAGTGAAACTTGCGAATTTTCCGTTTAATTCTTTTTTTAATTTTAAATTTCTGAAAAAAAAATTTTTTTTGAACAAATGTTTCTATTGTTTTAGATGTAACAAACATACAAGCACACAAAGTTTTAGAAATCTAGATTAATGGGGTCGTTTCCAAAATTTTAAAAGTATTTTTTTCTGAAAGAGCATTCTTAAAAACATAGGATCTGACCATTTTTAAAATAATTTATTTAAATTTAATATTTTTTAAAATTACTTAAATCTCTGCGCTTTTATTGTTTACACTTCTGTCGTGTGACATCACAAATGATGAAATGCCAGTCAATGTTGCCATTCACAGAACAAAATATTAAATTCGCATCTCTTAATTCGCTGCTTGATTATCATAACGTGGAACCGTGGTAAGATGCGCCAAAATGCATCATTTGTGACGTCATAAAGACCACGCCTTGTTTGGAAAATCGGACATTTTTAAAAATTAATCTAAAAAAACTGTTAGAAAAATGAAAGTATTTTCTGGGTCCATGTATTTTTTTTTTGCTCATTCTATCCATTTCAATGACTAAAAGTAGTACTTTTGACTGAAGGAAACCACCCCATTATTGAAAAAAAAAATGTGTCCACTGTAGCCTTATTAACACGATATATTTGTTTTTCGAATTATTTTCTTTTTGTCTGGCTTTATCAAACTATATGACGGCTTATTTTTCATTCCAT
The DNA here is from genome assembly GCF_026930045.1 of Uloborus diversus. Classification (NCBI taxonomy): domain Eukaryota; kingdom Metazoa; phylum Arthropoda; class Arachnida; order Araneae; family Uloboridae; genus Uloborus; species Uloborus diversus. The sequence goes on along the minus strand of NC_072737.1, from coordinate 167,675,333 downwards.
GGTACATTTAATCGTGTTCAGCAGTTAATTTCATTTAAAAGTTTACAAAATATTACATAATTTTAGATTTTAGCAAAACTGTTTTTCAGCAAAATGTTAAACAAGCACATGCGCATTTTGTTTAAATAAGTTCACCTAGTTTAAATGAAAACGCTCCACGTATTCCACGTTATGATATTGTGCCCCATGATGAATTAGGGAGAACATTCAACAGCTGATAAGTGATGTTATCTTGAGAAAAAAAAAACTATTCTTTGCTCAGATTTCACGTTTCAATGTTAATCTCGATGAATAACTACAAAAAAGCTTTTTCAGTTTCTAAGCAACTCAACGTTGCAATCCAGATGTCAAGTTATGTGACGTCATAAATTTCGCGAATACTGAAGAACTCGCACTGATGACGTCATTAAAAATAAGAAAAGGGCAAGCTGCAACTTTTGACTAGAAAATTCCGTCGGTAATTTATCTCTCTTTCTACTTAATATTTTATACATGTGATAAAAATCGAATAAGAAGGCTGAAAGACTTTTTACCCTTCTCCCTCATAAGCATTTTCTAGAAAAGGTCATTAAAATCACTTCTTTTGTTGTCCTCCTGTCACTTCTCCTGTCTTTTAGATAACTTTGTCGGTTTTATCACATCGTCGAGCACTTGGAGTTTTTTCTAGATTTTTTGCCAAACTATTCAAAAAGGACTGCCTCCCTCCTTGTCGAACGTTGCAAAAAGCAATGTTGCTGAAATTTAAAATGAAAAATGATTCGCCAAATAATGAAAACTAAGATGTTAAAAAGTAAAATAAACCTCTAAACCCAAACGCATATACCAAGCCATTAAAACAATTAAAAATTCCATTAAAATACGAGCCGCTGTTTGTAATGGAGACGGTTCCGAAATTTTAAAGTTTTTTTTTTTTATTTGAAAGAGCATGTTTAAAAACATAGGATTTGACCATTTTTTAAATAACTTGACGAAGTTTAATGTTTTGAAAAATATATTTTAATCGGTGCGCAGATTTAATTTCTTTTTTTACGCTTCTGCATTGACATCACAAGTAATGAAATGCTATTCACTGATGCCATTAGTGTAGAGCGCAATATTTAATTCGCTGTTTTACTCACGTGTACTGGCAATGATATGGCATGGCAAGCGTAGAGCGCAATATTTAATTAACTTCTGAATTACCACAACCTGGAAACGTGGCAGACAGCAAGCGTCAGCATTTAGCGTACCAGTGGAATACGCGCCAAAGTTCATCACTTGTGAAGTCATAAAAACCACATCCTATTTGAAAAATCGGATATTTAAAGAAAAAAATAATTAAAAATTAAACGTTTTGAAAATAATTTTTTTTTTTTTTTCGCTCCATGGTTTTTTTTTTTTTTTTTTTTTTTTTTTTTTGCTCATTCTATCAACTTCAGGGACCTTCAGATGTGAGTTTTTGAGATATTTGAATAAATGTGTTTAGAACTCCATACTGACGATGGTTAAGCTGGAAGACTTTTTTTCGTGCTTTATTTTCAGCGGAAGCCAAATAAGCAAGTTTGTACAATAAAGCTAAAGTACAATAAATAACAAAGATGCAAAAGAAAAAAAAAACGCCAAAAATTTAAAATTTGCCGTTATTGCGCTTTTTTCTCCCCCTGGCAGAATAATTCCGCTCTATTCACATTGGAAAATTCCAACAAATTCCATTTAATGCAGAAAAATCAGTGCTATCTATTGTTATATAATATTAATATGTACGAGTATTTTCTCATTCTTATATTTAAAGATTTATGAGAAAATGTTGCTTAAAATTGAAATGGTGTCCCCTACTTTTTTGCCGACATGAAATTTCCCTTCTCCTTGTTTTTTCAGTTTCTAACTTACCTTTTGATATATTTAAGGAGGGGGAGGGGAGGATTTTGAATGTCGGCGAAAATTAGGGTAAACAATTGTAACAAACTAAAAGTAAACTAACTAAAATATTAGGGATACATAAAATTCTCCGCCGCCAGCTCAGTCATTCCATCCGAGGACTGCAGTTTCGTGCTTTTTAGCACTCATCTGCCCGGAATAGGAAGTGAATGAGCTGGAGGTGGAAAACCTCTTAAGGAAGATAAGAGTGCCAAACAAACTGGTAACTAATATAGAATTAGCACTGTCCAGACAAGTGACCGAAGCAATGGTTCGGTTCAACTCGAAGATTGAAGGCAAGGTGGTACCGGATGGAATGACTGAGCTGATGGTGTATTTTATATATTTCTGCCTTAGGCCCAGGCTATAGGGCAGTAACTTACTGAAAATAAACTATTAGAGGTTAGATAATTGCTGTGATTATAGAATATTATAATGTCATCAAGTCTGAATACTCATACCAAATTTCAATAGATCCCAATCATGCAAAGTACGTGAAAATTAAATTGAAAGATTCCATTATATACATACATACATACAGGTGAAGCTAATAAAAGTATGTTAAAAAATCGAATTAGTACAACGCAGATAAATTTAGAAAACTTCCCATGCTATTGCTGAAACACATACTAAAAAGAGACTTACAAAACCAAGTTTAAGGAAATGGAGCCAAAAGATTCTACCTCTTTCGTTCCAATAAAGAATGAAATAACAGTTCAACGAACTGCTGCTTAAAATAATACCAAGACGGGTTCTGTTTTTGCAGTGATCCCACAAAATAAACTATCCTTTCAACTCTTTAACTACAAATGAATCACCGACAGTTATTTCGGTTGTTCAGTGTTTTGACATTACTGGAACACGGGTCTCGTTCAAAAATGGGGTCGTTTCCAAAATTTTAAAAGTTTTTTTTTTTTTTTTTGAAAGAGCATGCTTAAAAACACAGGACCTAACCATTTTTTAAATAATTTATTTAAGTTTAATATTTAAAAAAAAATACTGAAATCGTTGCTCTTTCATTGTTTACACTTCTGTCGTGTGACATCACAAATGATGAAATGCCATTCAATGTTGCCATTTACAGAACAAAATATTTAATTCGCATCTTTACTCACGTGCATTGACAACGATAGGGCTGATAGCAAGCGTAGAGTGCAATTGTAATTCGCTGCTTGATTATCATAACGTGGACACGTAGTAGAAAGATGCGCCAAATTGCATCATTTGTGACGTCATAAAGACCACGCCTTGTTTGAAAAATCGGACATTTTAAAAAATTAATTAAAAAAAACTGTTGGGAAAATGAAAGTATTTTCTGAGTCCATGTTATTTTTTATTTATTTATTTATTTATTTATTGAGCAATCACGATTGCTTATTGCTTTCATTTGACTGTTTTTGGCGTTCCTTTGATTTTATTTTCCCACCGCCACCCTCCGCACCATCACCGTCGACCGGCTCCTCACGATGCTGCTCCTAGCGAAAGCCGTCTCCAGGTTGCATCCATGTCCTACACTTACACGCATACATACACAACTAGACACACACACGCACATACACACACACACACTCACAAACACATACACACACATACACACACGCATACATACAGACACCTACAAAAACATACACATACACACACAGACACAAACACATATAATTACACACACATACACATACCCCCCTCCACACACATTCATACACACAACTACCCACACACTTATGCCAGCACACAGACACAAACACACATGCCTACACACAAACACACATACCCCCCACACACAAACACACAAGCCTACATACACACACTCGTGATTGCGAAAAACATGATTTGAATTCAAGACGTCAAAATTCAAATTATTTATTTATTTTTTTTTTTTGATTATGCTATTAATTTTAGTGACTAAAAGTACTACTTTTGACTGAAGGAAACAACCCCATTTCTTTTAACTGTTACGTTTGATCAAACAAATTTGAAACTCTATCTCCTTTCGAAATGTGAAAAATATTTCATCTAAAATAAGGAGTATTTCTCGTCATCTTACCCCGTTTAGCGGGTAACGTAACGAAGAAAGGTGAGAAAAATGACGAATAGGAGTAAACAGTGAAAGAAAGCCCTTTAAAAATACATACAAGCAAGTTAAATTACTTCTCAGTGGGAAGACGTGAAAAAGTCTAGAATGATAAAAAATGAATTAATGGAATTTCCATATTGAAACAAAATTTTGTAAAAATAAAAGGAGCAAATATTTAGGATAATGAAATTAATCAATGTTTTTTCTGCACAAACATAGACTCGTCTGATGATGAATAATACAAGAGATTTCTAATTTTCTTTACTTTTTAATCATTTTCAGTGATAATAATATTTGGGTTTCTCTTTTCAATTTTCTTGCCTTCTTAGTTTTAGCAAATCCTTTTTTTTTCTTTTCTTTGTTTTCCTTCTTTAAGAGCTTGTCTGAAAGGAATTCCAGAAATATGCATGGCAAGAAGAAGCTGAGGTGGAACGGTTGAGGAATAAACTGGCGTTGGAGGTAGGTTTGGCAAACATGATTGAATCTGGATAATGGCATATTTCTTTTTTCCTGCAGAGTAAACATTGTTTAATGTTTGTTTCAATAAACCTCCCAAACCCTGGAGGGATAGATGACAAGCCACTACTTGATCAGTTTGAAAAAAAAAAGTGATATTAATTTGAAGTATAAAATAATGTAAAACTATGATAGTGTGTCACAAATAAAAGTGATATTATTGTGAAGCATAATAATGCGAAACAATGACAGTATGCCACAAATAAAAGTGATAGTATAAAAAATTGTGACACCCCGTACTTGATGAATTTGAAAAAAAAAAGATCTTAACGTGAAAGTAAGAAACCTTATGATTGTATAAGAGTATGCCATAAATAAAAGTGTTAGTACAAAAAATTATAAATTATGACACCCGCACTTGATAAGACTGGAAAAAAAATGAAAAATGGAAAAAAAATAATAATTTGAATTTTGACATCTTGAATTCAAATTATGTTTTTCGCAATCACGAGTGTGTGTAGGTAGGCGTGTGTGTTTGTGTGTGGGGGGTATGTGTGTTGTGTGTAGGGGTATGTGTCTAGGGGTGCGACATCGATGTCGATGTTTCGGAAACATCGATGTTTTTGTTAAAACATCGATGGTTTTAACATCGATGTTTTTCTTTCGATATTTTTGGACCATCGATGTTTTGCTTTCGATGTTTTTCTTTCGATATTTTTGGACCATCGATGTTTTGCTTTCGATGTTTTTTCGATGTTGATGTTTTTGCATTGAAAATTATCATAAAATTTACTCCAGTTCTCTCTTTAGGTAATTAAGTTTACTTATAGAGTTGCCAAATGAAAAAAAAAATCTTTTTTTTTTGCTCCCATTTTATAAGATCAACTTTTCTGCGTAGAGGATGATTTTTGGGAAGATCACTACAAGATAGTAAAGGATTAACTAGAGAGTGAGGAAAAGGTTAAAGCTATTGGAAGAACCTAACACTGGTAGTCTGGTGCCAGAACTTGCAGTCTATTTCAAGGCCCCAGTTCTTAAACTAAAGGGATATCCTATATGTTACTAGGGTGAAAATTATAACTGGTAAGAGAGAGTTGGTAGAAGTTGCTTTCAAGTGTTTGATAGTGATGGCAATTTCTGTTCCATCGGAAAGAGATGTTTCTCTGACTGGTGGGATAGTCTGCGAAAAGAGAAATGCGCTTCTGGGGAGTCAAAGTAAACAAACTTCTTTTTCTCCAAACTGTCAACACCAATATTCGGTGTTACTTATCGACTTCCCCCAGCAAGTCGTTCCTCTATTACTTACAATTTGTGTTTAATTAATAACTAACAGTACAACACACATTTCTTGCTCTTAAAAATAATTGTTAGAATTAATTTTGTATTTTTAAAATAATTAGCACAACTTTTTCTCATCATTAAACTGATGGCAAGTGCTATAATACATTTTTCTTAGATTCTTTTTTGATGTAAATTTCTTTTTAGTTTCATTCAGTTTGAAAGTATTTCCTTATTACTATAACTAGTTGTATTTATCGGTGCTTGTCTTATTATCAATTTTTGCCCTACTATAAAACCAAGATGTTGCGAAATTATTCTTAGTAAATTATTTTCAATATATTCGTCGGATACGTATTTTTTTGTATTGCTTAAATTAGTGTAGTATATTCAAAAATGTATGTTATACACTGATAGAAAGATCGATGTTTTAAAACATCGATGTTTGGAAACATCGATGTTTTTGGTCGATGTATCAATACCATCGATGATTTGATTTCTAACATCGATGTTTTGCCATCGATGTCGCACCACTGGTATGTGTATGTGTGTGTAGGCATGTGTGTTTGTGTCTGTGTGCAGGCATAAGTGTGTGAGTAGTTGTGTGTATGAATGTGTGTGTATGTGGGGGGGGGGGGTATGTGTATGTGTGTGTAGGCATATGTGTTTGTGTCTGTGTGCAGGCATGAATATGTGGGTAGTTGTTTGTATGAGTGTGTGTATGTGTTTGTGTGTGTGCATGTGTAGGTGTCTCTATGTATTTGTTTGTGTATGTGTGTGTAGGTGTATGCGTGTGTATGTGTTTGTGTGTATATGTGTGTGCGTGCGTGTGTGTGTGTAGTGGTGTATGTATGCGCGTGTGTGTAGGACATGGATGCAACCTGGAGACAGCTTTCGCTCAGTGGCGGATCCAGCCGATTGTTTTGGGAGGGGCCATTCGAAATATTTGACCTAACTCCCCAGGGCCAAATTTAGCTCCATGTCGCCCCTAGGCAAATTTGAAATCTGCCGCCCCCTCCCCCCCTAAAAGAAGCAAAATATCCTTGACTCAAAAAAACGTAAAGTGTTCCCCAGATTCAAACTGTCAAACTTATGAAGAAATGATGGCGTTTCACATTCTGAGGCGCCCCGATGAAATGATCACAGTGATCTCCAAAAAATTTTTTATTCGACAAATACCGTGATTGAAAAACATTTGAATTTCAAAGGATGTGTGAAAGTAATCATTATTAAATTACAAGAAAAAATTATCTCTGTGGAAAATGAAAGAATGCTAATATTTTACTTTCAAGAATAACAATTTAATTCAAAAAATGTGTATTACAATAGCAAATTTGCCGCCCCCGAAAAGTTTGCCACCCTAGGCAGCTGCCTACTCTGCCTATTGGGAAATTGGGCCCTGATAACTCCCCAGAAATTTTATTAAAATGAAGTTTTAAAAATTCAATTTTCGGGGTATCGAGACATTATATGAGTGGGTGGATTTAGGAATCTCGCTCGAAAATGTTTCAAAATTTAAATTTCCGAGTAATTTTTGGAAATTAGGAAACTAAAAACGCATTTTGTCTATTTTTGATGATGTACGGAGAAAGGTCAGGTTTCGAGCTCTGGCCCCAAAATACTTTTTGAAAAAAAAACTTAGAAAACAAAATATTCTGTCATTATAATACATTGAAAAGTTAGAAGAGGAGGGGTACTCTTCAGCTGTCCAGCCTAAAAATGCACCTTTAGGTAATGTTTGCTTACATTTAAGGAAGTGTGAAGTGTTTAGAATCCTTCTTTCCTAGAAATATTTTGTCTTTGAGGCTCTAAAAGTTGGATTTTTAACTATATTTATACATATTTTAGAAAGGGATGGAAGATTCGTGAGCTCCTCCAATAAACTTCCTTTTAAAGCTATCATCACAATATAAACTAGGGAGGGAGGGGGTCTTATCAAAACTCGTTTGTAATTGTCCCAAAAAAATTCATTTAAGTTGCTTTTAAGCAAGTTAAGTGATAAGGGCTGGATAAGCTAGTTTCCGTTGACATTTTTTCCAAATAAAAGACATAAAATGCAATTTTTTGCTACATTTCAAGGCATTTGTGAAAGGGCATGGGAAAAAAAGATTCTCTCCCTAGTTTCGAAATGAAAGCCATAAAAATGAAAATTTAGTCTTTCTTTGGTCTTGTGATCAATAGATATACTCTGAGAACTGCAGCATTTAGAGATCGTCCAAGTGTCTGTAGTTGGAATCAAGAAATGATGTAAAAGATGGAGAAAAATTTTGGAAATAAAAGTTTTGTTTTGAGGATAGGGATATAATTTATCTCCCAATTAAGGCTATATTTCTTTTTCAGTAAAATACATGTGTTAAATTTTGTTATCTTCCCATAATATTTTTTCTTTTTTTTTTCTTAAAAAAAATTTCTATAATCACAAGTCTTTGGGAAGGGCCATGGCCCCCATGACCCCCCTCTAGATCCGCCTCTGCTTTCGCTATAGGAGCAGCATCGTAAGGAGCCGGTCAACGGTGATGGTACGGAGGGTGGCGGTGGGAAAATAAAATGATAGCACGCCAAAAACAGTCAAATGAAAGTAATAAGCAATCGTGGTTGCTCAAAAAAAAAAAAAAAAAAAAAACCGCGGTAAATGATATTAGTAGAATAATGCGGTAGCAGAAAGGGCTACCTCCGGTACTCATGAAACAGTAGTTCACTTACCAGAAATCGCTAACTAAATATAATTGAAGGAAACTGACCTCAGTTAAATGAAATTCCGGTTCAAAGCGTTTAAAATAATCGAGATTCTACTGCAGTTATAAAGTTTTTCAAATAGTAACTGAGTAGGTTGCTGTCCCCCCTACGGTTGTTCTGTCTCGATTTCGTTCTTTTTCTCGTTATATTTTCTGACTCTGGAAATTTTACAATTTATTTAAAAAAAAAAAAAAAATCAAGAATGGTTTTACATTACAATCCGAATTTTATCTCAACCTCGATAGATTAAATTCGTGCAGTCAAGAATTGCAGGCAGCCAGAATTCGGCATACATCTCAACGGCTTCTTATCTCACCGCTCTCGAAATCAAATACTGTTTGAGTCTGGCACTGATAAGAATGTGATGAAATTTTTCTTTAATATTCCAGAAACGTCTAAAATTTAGGACAATGAACTTTATTTATTTCAGTAGGAACTAACTTTTGTAAATGAAAAAATAAAAATTAAAAGACAGAACTATGGTTTGTTATTTGGTAAATTAGTCGTGGAAAAAAATAAGATTGAGAATAATCAAAATTGGCAAACGATAAATAACTAATGTAGCAATAGAAATATTTTATTTGATACTAGCGCGCGCGATACCCGCACGGCTTTTCCCGTCGTAGAAAATTAAAAGGTCATTTGGTTCGCCAGTATATTTACAAATAATGGATGATGAAATTCTCGCCAATTTGCTATGTTCATTTGCTCGCCCCTGTTACGGTTAAACGTTATGATAATTTGGTAATTTACTCATCCACGTTATGATAATTTACTCGGTAAAATGTTCTTAAAATTGGTATAGAAAAAGAACAAAATCGAATTTTCGAAAAATCGCTTCGAGGTGCTCCCCTCTATGCTACAAACTAATTCTGTGCCGAATTTCTGGAAAATCGGTCGAACGGTCTAGACGCTATGCGCGTAACAGTTATCCAGACATCCTGATATCCAGACATCCCGAAATCCAGAGACACATACTTTCCGCTTTATTAATGGCAAAGATTTTGAAAATACAAATATTTTTGGCTACTGTCTGACCACGGATTGTATGGAAAGACAAACATCCGTTTTGCAGCCGGAAATGGACGAATCTATTATTTATTAGCGATGCCAGTTTTTGCAGAAGTAGAATCTCATTCAAATGAGCGGAATACCGGCATCAATTTATTACTTTCCCCCCTCATTCAGATAGATTCGTCTTATCTGAACGTTTGAAAATGCCATACAATCCGTGGTCGGACAGTATCATGTGATATTTTTCAAAATATATTTCTAGACTGCTGGCGTCAGAAATCAGCTGCCTCCTAGCAAACATTTAATACTTTTTAAAACTTAGACCAGCGTGTTGTTAGAGAAATTTTTTACTCTCAAAATTAAAGGATTATATTTCAATCATGAACGCGTTGTGTATTTTTTCATCATGCAGCGATTAATTTTAAAAGTAAACTTAAATATTAAATTTCAGTTCCTGTTAAATTCTTATTATTATCTTTTTTTCCATGTTGTATCACAACCATTGCAATAACGGGGGATACCTAAAATTATCACTAAGGAATGATAATAATACTTTAATGCAAATACGTATCGAGAATTTATTATTATTATTACTTCCTTTTACAAAAAAGGAAGTATTGTATTCGCGAAAAAATTTTCACTCAAAATTCGGCCTTAATTTCCATTTTGCTCACCACCGAATGAATGTTAAGTTTTTTTTTTTTTTCGACTCGACCACACTAGGATAAGTGCCTGAGAACGTATAGACACGCGAAATATCCATTTTGCCGATTCCCGAGTTAGTTACAACGAGTTTTCTCGTGACGTCTGTATGTACGGATGTGCGGATGTGCGTATGTATGTCGCATAACTCAAGAACGGTATGTCCTAGAAAGTTGAAAGTTGGTACGTAGACTCCTAGTGGGATCTAGTTGTGCATCTCCCCTTTTGATTGCATTCGATTCTTTCTAGTGGGGTCTTTTTCCCCTTTTTGGAGGGAAATCATTGTTAATTTCGGTGTAAACTCAAGTGGTGTTACAATTTGGCGGACCCTTGGCGATATATCGCCAATCTTTTGGTCGCCAAGCTTTGTCACCAATTTGGCGACAAATTTGACGTGCTCTTGTTTTTTTTTTTTTTTTTTTTTTTTTCAATTTAGCCACTGTTGGTGATATTTAGAGAGTAAACTATTGAATCATATTAAAATTGCAATAATGGGGAAATAACATTAAATTGGTGCAAAAATAAGTCATGTAATGCACACATCAACTCGTTTTTATTTTTTTTTCTTTTTCAGCTTCCAGGGTCAAATGCTTTAAACATGATTATTTTGTTGTGCCCAAATTCTATGAATTTAAGGGTACTGACTAACAGGGCCGGACTAATACTCCGTCAGTCCGTGCCCCGGCACGGAGTAAAGATTTTTGAGGGGCGCAAAATTGCCAAATCAAAATATGAAAAATATTTGCATCTGAGCTGCTGGAAAAAAAAAAAAACTAAGTTCTCTGGAAAAAAATACTGGCACCATCTACAAATGAAGAGGGCGCATCGCGATATCCATTTATATATTCTATAACCGTAGTCTGCACAAGTTTGAAGTAAAAGGTGTTAGTTCTTTTATACTAATTACAGAGACTTTAAAATCATTTTGTCATAAGTAGGATCAACACCAGCAGGGGCGCCTCGAACTTAAATTTTTAAGAGGAGAGAACTTTTCTGCCGAACGGAGCTCTAAACTTTGCAGAATGATAAATTATGGATATTCACACATGTGCTTACATCTTTAGTAAATAATTACATTTAGGCATTTTATTATTTCAACTAGTGGTACCCGCACGGCTTTGCCTGTAATAGAAAAATTAAAAGGTATTTTGGTTCGCCTGTATATTTACAAATAATGTATGGTGAATTTTCTCGCCACTTGGCTTGCACCCATGTTACGGTTCCACGTTATAATTTAGTATCTCGCCAACTGGCTTGTGTCCATGTTACGGTTCCACGTTATGATAATTTCGTAATTTACTCGTCTATCTTATGATATTTTTGTTCTTAAAATTGGAATAGAAAAAGACCACATCGAATTTTCGAAAAATCGCTTTGAGGTGCACACCTCCATGCTACAAACTAACTTTGTGCCAAATTTCATGAAAATCGGCCGAATGGTCTAGGCGCTTTGCGCGTCACAGAGGTCCAGACATCCTCCGGATATCCAGACAGAGAGACTTTCAGCTTTATTATTAGTAAAGATTATGTCTCCAAATTTTCAGAATCATCAGGCAAAATGTCCCGAATTATGAAATTTTTGGAAGATTACAGTGACTTCCCATCGAAAAACAAAATTTCGCGTTTTTTTTTTTTTTTTGCAAACAGAAGCGAAAATTGAAAAATCCGACGTAAAAAGATTTTTTACAAGGTTTAAAATTTTTTATTATGACGGGGTTGCGAAAATTAAAGCCTCGCGAAAAAAATGCTCTTACAGTATTCAGTGCAATTTGGAAACTCATGGCACGCTTTAGACTAAAAAATATATAAATTTATAAATAAACAAGATAGCGTCTGGGGTGCTGATGTTTTTCTGTTTCTGTTTTTCTTACTTTCATTTTTTTCTTACCATGAAAATCTCAAAGCTGAATGCTGAAAAATGTATGCCGTTAAAATATGGTTCAAACAGATAAATCAAAGTAGAGAGAGATAGAGAGAAGTGAGATTTAACGATTGATATGAAAAGTCGCACTAGAAGTTGTTAAATGGTTGAAGGGAAAAAACGAAGGTTAAAACAAGAACTCTGCAGGAGATTAAGGAGACACGATATTTAAAATGAAACATAGTAGAAAAATGACCATAGTTATCACACAAAAGTCAAAAATAAAATAAAATAATAAATAAATAAAAACACCTCCGTCCAAATCAATAAAATATACTTCTGGGGCTGTAAGCGTTTGAATTCAAACATGTTAAAATGTAAGGTAAGGGTGAAAATTAAAAGTTTTAATATTTCCGGGTTTAGGACTGTATTCTGAAAGAGTTCCCAGGGTTAGGTGAAACCCCAGAACCCTAAAACCTGATCCCTATAACATCATCAAAGATTGTCTAAAGTTGTTTTCGAAACTTTAATTTTGAAAAATTTCCGAGGAAGTCTCCGCAAATCTTACCCTTTACCCTAACGTCATCAAAGATTGCTTACAATTTGCGTAATTATAATTTCAATTTTGAAAAGTTTTCGCGGAAGTTTTTGCAACCTTCCCTTTCCACCATTAAAGGTCGACTTTTTAACCGACTTCAAAAAGGAGGCGGTTATCAGTTCATACCGTATGTATGTGTTTTTTTTTTTTTTGTTTGTCCACTCATAGCGTCTCACCTAGTGAACCGATTTTGATGATTCTTTTTTTAATGGATAGGGGATGGCTCAACTTAGGTCCCATTACTATGTTTGACCATATTTGTTCTATAGAAAAAAAAATTATGGGCAAAAAACAGTACATTTTATGCAATTTCCCTATTAAATGATTAAAATGATATTGTAGCGAAGTTCGCGATTTTCATCCGTGGATAACGGTGGCTTAGTGGTAGAATTCTCGCCTCCCACACGAGCGACCCGGGTTCAAATCCTGACTAGGACAAAGTGAGTTTTACTAAAATTTCGTTTCTACTGTTTCCCGTATTTTCTCGAATGTTCTATTAATTTCTGTATCTTTCCAAGTCTGGAAAGTTTCAGCACTTTCTCAAGTTGTATATAAGGAGATGTAACGTTTATTCGTGGTTCTGAATAAAGATCTCGGAGTTGAGACTAACGAGTATTCGCTTCATTTGGCTTTCACATTGTCTTCGCTATCTTCATCTACACGACAATATGCAACTCATTGTTATAAAAGTTTGGTGCCATATAACATTAATAGTAATTGTAATGATAATTTTGAATAAAGGCTTTTTTCTAAAGCAATACAGTGATATAGAGCCGAACTTCTTACTAGGTAACTTCTTACTTTTACTGAAATATCTACATTAACACTAAAAAGAATGAAATAAAAAAATTTTGAAAAAAAAAATAGAACCGACTTCAAAATTGCTCTAAAAAGTGAAAAATAATTTTATTCTGAAAACACCATCGATAATGCTTTTAAACATAATTTTTGAAGTTGGCGCAAAAACGATAGATAAAATCATTCACAGTCATAACTCAACTACAACTATAAATTTAACCAGGCCCAGTTTCTTCACTATCACATAAATTATGCATTGATGACAACATATTTAAATAACGATATAAATGTTTCGTTCGTAACTTTGGATTCTTTTCTGAAAAAAATATGAACGAAGCATGGTTACACTGGATTTTACGTTTTGTTTTTGCGCCAACTTCAAAAATTATGTTTAAAAGCATTATCGATGGTGTTTTCAGAATAAAATTATTTTTCACTTTTTAGAGCAATTTTGAAGTTGGTTCTATTTTTTTTTCAAATTTTTTTTATGTTTAAACGATTTCAATTTCGAAAAATTCCGAGGGGAGAGGCACTAAATTCTCCTCATCCTAACATCCCGAAGATCGTCTAAAACTGCGATTTTGGAAATTAAAACTTCTGACAATTTACTAATGTAGATTTCTCCAATCCCATTCCTTCTCTTACAATTACTTACAATTACGTATTTTGGACGAAAAATGTATGGGGGATGATCCCAGATCCCATTCCGTTCCCTTACTTTAACAAGTGTTGCCTGCCGACCGAGTGGTGTAATGGTTAGGCGTTGGCATCTTACGCCTGAAGACAAAGGTTCAAACCTGGCTTTAATCGATGGATTTTCAAGATGAATAAAATAGACAGCGCCCGGGTCGTATGATTTTGCGGCATGTGAAAGATCCTTCGATTATTCGTTTGGCTTGAAGTACTCTCGGGAAAATTAAATTCCCAGCTCAGTTTCGCATTGTAAGAGCCCAGGTACCTCCATCTGATACGGATGCTACATCGGGAGATCGCACTAGGTCTACAAAAGTCAAAGCCTCTAACACAGTCCCATTAGAAATAAATAAAACTAGTATGTTGTGGCCATCACGAAACTTTCTTCTATATTTTTCTTTTTTTTTCTGATCCCTCCCCATGCTTGACGAGGAAGCAATATTCCCAACAAAAACAAAATGACACATGCAAAAACTTGACGACCATCCCAATGTCTGAATTATTGCAAGAGCAAAGCAAAGAGCGAAAATTGAAAGTTATTTCAAAAGCCTTGCTTGAATTAATTACAAATATTTTATTTGTTAACAAACATAAGATGGCAACAGTTAAAAATTTTAAATCATTGAGATAATATTTCCGATCATTTCCATACAATTAAAATCACGAGAAATACGCAGACGACAATCTATTACGATTTATCTTTCTTATTGTTGCATTAATAAAGCTATTTTTATTCGCAAAAAAAAAAAAAAAATCAACACCTCTTGGAGCGATTGGCGTCAAAATTGAACCAAAGCCTGTTTACATATGGATTCACATATATTCCAAATTTCAACCAGAACGTAGCATTACTTCTTGAGATAGGGTACTCACAATGGAAAAAAAGAACGGGCGATTGCGCTACCCCCTTTTTAGCTTTTGACACCAAAATAAAATCAGCTCTTATACCCACTAAGGACTACTTGCCGATAAATTTTTCTTTCATTCTGTTCATTATTTCTTGAGATACAGCAGTCACAATTGACGACAAAAAACGTTCTATAGCTCAACCCCCGTTTGAGTTATTGACACCAAAATTGAATCAGCACCTGTTCCTGTTAATGGCAACATATGGACCAAATTTTGTTTGATTCCGCCAATTACTTCCTGAGGAATAGCAAGCACGCGTAACTCAAAAAACGTCCCATTGCTCCACCCCCCTTGGAGGAATTCGCGCCAAAAACCAATGGGCACAAGTTCACATAGGGGCACATATGTGTACCAAATTTCGTTCCATTTCATGCAGTAGTTTTTGCTGTAGAGCGGCCACAAAAAACTGGTCACACACAGACGTGACACACACACATACACACACACACACAGACAGACAGACATTTTCCAAAAATAGTCGAAATGGACTCAGCACACCTCAAAACGTTCGAATCCGTCAAAATTCGAAATTCGAAAATTTGCACGAATCCAATACTTTCTTCTATATATTAGATATAGAAGAAAGTAAAAAGACAAAGATTGCTAACAACTGCATTTTTTTTTTTGGAAAATTTTCCTCTCTAGACGCTTTGACAACCTCTTCTTCCCTTCTCTTTTTCAAATTTTGTGTACAGAATTAAAATTTTGAATCGTTTAAAATTTTGTTTTGAGCCTCAAGTTCGAAAAATTCCAAACTAAGGTCCCCTTAACATTCCTTCTCTTCCATCATCAAATCATCAAAGATTGTCTAAAATAGCGTTTTCAGAGCTACTATTCAGAAAACTTTCCAGGGTGTAACCCCTAGACTCCCTATTTAAGCGCAAAATTTACCCATGACGCAATGTTCACATTGCTTTTTTTTTTGAGCAATCACGAAATGCTTATTGTTTTCACTTGACCGTTGAACGACGTCCCGTCCCTTGATTTTATTTTTCTATTATAATGCAGGCGTCCACGTGCCTCGGAATCGAATTATTTAGAAACGACCGTCGATTGTACACAATCTTTTTTCCGCGAAAAAAGTATTCAGCACACAACATTCAGCACATAACAACCAGCTCCTGGCATTCATTTGAATTTTAAAGTCTTAAATTCTAATTTTTGTTGCGATAAGAGCCATTAGTAGAACCCAAGGAGTAGAGTCCTATCGCAATTCGTGATCGCAGAAAACATAATCTGATTTCAAAATCTCAAAATTCAAACTGTTTTATTTATTTATTTGCACATAGAAAAAGGATTAGTAATATGCATGTAACACATAAGCATAATTCTACTAATTCTAGATTCCACATAGATAACACAAGTCCCCTGATTTGTGAGCTCATAGCGCTTCGCGCCCCCACGCCACAGGCCCGGATTTCTATTCCCGGGTGGAGCATGGCTGAACTCAGCCGTTCATCCCTTCAGTGGGTCGATAAAATGAGTACCAAGTGCACTTGGAAACCAAACACTGGGGGTTCCGCGTTAGGCTGACCACCTAACCGGGTCGTATGCCTTGCAACCCAGAGCCCCTGGTCAGGAAAACTGAGTTGGGCACAGTAGGCCTCGGCCCTCATGGACTGTCGTGCCGCAGCGTTTGGCTTTTTTACTCCCACTTAAGCCACAGACGTTAGATCTACTCTCTCTCTCTCTCTCAGATCGCTGTCTTATGAATGGAGAATTTGAAATCACCAGAATCAAATCTGTCAACCGATTTGAAAATTGTTATTTACAATTTACATTAATTGCCAAGTTACTTTGACACATTTTATGTGTTTGCCAAAAAATGTAAAAAAGATCATGTGTTTTTTTCATTTGTTGGGGGGGGGGGGGGGCTCTTTATACATGCAGTTCAAAAGGGGCGCAATTTTTCCCTTTTGCACGGAGTGGTTCAAAAGCTAAATCCGGCCTTTGACTAACTTTGTGGATAGAGCCCTTATTCGGATTCGGAGGGTCCCGGGTTCAGAGCCCGATGTCACTAAATATGGTGGAAATGTGGAGTCGAAAGTCTTGAAATCGGTAGCTAGCAGTCACCTGCATGAAGGACACTGAAGACTTTCCCTCCCCTTCAGTACTATGCTGAAATTATGAAGGTGGAGATAGATTGGTGCTACCAATCAGAGTCAGTACTGTTTCTTCTCACTCGTAGCCCTGCCATGACGACAATATTTTTATGTGACCAACAATATTTTCATGTCACAAAGAAAACTGAAGCAGAAATGTTTAGCAGCTGTCTAGCCGCATTCGATTCAATGTCATTTCACTCATTGTTAACAGCAGCTGTTTGAATAGGTCATTGAAGGTTACTGGCGATCTTTATTTGGTTAGAAGCTTCGAGAAATTACGAAACGCAAACCCCTGATTACGCAATGACTGTAATCGAGTACCAGCACTCTTTATATAGCTACGACGGATTTATGTTTTGTCAGCAACCAGTAAGCTGTGCATACACACTTCGTGATAGTAAAGGAATCAGCTGTAGAAGGATTGTTTGTTGGGCAACATACAAGCAGAGCAGGACAGTTGAGCATTTTTACTGGAGCGAATTATCAACATAAAACTAGCTGCCAAGGCGACTGCCCCGGCAGCTTAAATTTTGTTAAATATTTGTATAAAATTAATTTGGTATATATATATATATATATACATATATATATATATATATACCAAATTAATTATATACACAGACATACATACATATACATACATACATATATATAGCGAATTCACTGATCGAGTAACGCTGACGTAATCAACAATGAAACTCGTGCCTCGGCATGATAATTTGATAACATGTTTCGGTAATGTTTGACATGCAGGGAAATACTTTATTGTGACAAGGCTGAACTCGATCCAGTCACTTAATTGTTTTACTGGTAAGACTGTCATTTCAGGAGAATGAAGAAACGAAAAAGTGGTTAACAATGAACGTTGTCTACTGGAGTTAGGGTTTATTCGCTGAAATTAACTAGACGTTAAATCCCGGTTACAGTAAAACCTGTAAAGTTGACCACCCTTGTAAGTTGACCACCTGTCTATGTTGACCGCTTTTGTCAGGAACGGAATTCGTCCTATCTCATATAATGAAGGAAAACCTCTGTAACTTGACCACCTCTCTATCTTGACCACCTGTTTATCTTGACCACTAATGTACGCCAAATTTGGTTTGGAGTATTGTAAAAAACCCTTTATAAGTTGACCACTTGGTTTATTTTTTTAAACTTTCTTCAGCAAAATATTTTATTTTATTATTTACTTATTTTTTATTATTATTTCTTTTTCTTTCTTTTTTTTTTTCTTTTTTTTGAAAGCTTTCCAAAAATGTTTTTAATGCTTTGATGACAGAATAGCATTTTATTAACTAAACAGCAGCATAAAGCTTATGCTGCTCTTTATTCTCCACACTTGTTTTTCATTTGTTGTTCTATTTGAGATAGCTTTTTGTACTCTATTCAGTGAAAACAGGTGTCAGTAGAAAAGTTCAGTCTTTTCTTTCAGTTGCAATATGTTGTGGCAACACAGGAATCGTGCTAAAAAGAGCAGGCCCGGATCTATACATTTTGGGTCACCCCTGCAGCAAAATATCTAGGGCCCCTCCCTAGTGGCCAGCAGTGCCTATTTGTAAAATGAATAAGTCTTGGTGCTAGTTTTTTTTTTCTATTTTTTCTTCAATTTCTAGGGTCGTTAGCCCCTTTAAGTACGTGGACCCCTCGCACTGCGGGTAGGCAGATCTGGGTCTGCTAATGAATAAAGTTACATGTTTCTGGTGCAAAGGATTAAGATATAGGACATTTTAATTTTGCCTTTATGAACTGGGAGAGTCGCGCTTATTGCTCTTTGTGCTATAAGTTGTACAAAAAAGGCTTGAAAAAGAAAGTTAGCTAAACTTGAGATTAATAAAAAGTATGAAATATTATATTAAAATTAATGGAAAATAGAGAAAGCCAGAGAAAATCAGCCGGCACATATGGAATTTCTAAAACTACAGTGTCTAATGCAGTTAAAAACAAGGAAAAAATAACAAAATTATTTGAATAGTATTTTTAACTGTTGTTTCACTTTCAATAATGTTAAACAATGAAAGTGAGTTGAACAGAAAGAATAAGGGTGAATTACTCAAAAAATGAGTACATGGTGCAAGAAATGACAAAAAATTTAAAAAAAAAAAATCATTACCACCCTTTATAAGTTGACCACCTGTCTAAGTTGACCACCAAAGTACGGCACCGCGAGTGGTCAACTTACACAGGTTTCACTGTATCACAAATTTGCCATTTCAACTGCGCTTGCGCGCGGACTTGGCCTTTTTGGGCTTTCTGTTTTAAGATTTCGTGTTGCTTGTTTTAGTGTTATAATACAACAAATTAATAATTGCGATTTATTTTCAGTGATTTCGCGATATATTATACGAATAACTGATAATCTTTATAATGTAAAGAGAAAAATGACCCTTCAATATTTATTGATTTGGAAATATCTTTTTACATAAATGGGTATTTCTGCGTGTATGTATGTATGTCCGGGGTAATCTTCAAAACTACCGGACCGATTTCAACCATTTTTTCACCATAGATAGCTACATTATCAGGGAGCAACTTAGGCTACAATTCATTCCTAAAAATGTAGTTTAAAAACGTTATGATGGACAGATATCTGTCTTTTACGGATATTTTACGTTAGGCGTAAACAGCTTAGTATTATACATTTTTATTTAGGTTCATGGTTCGGCTTTGTATTAGAAGTGATGCTGCAGTTTTAGTACGCTCTTCTGAGGTTAAAAACTTGGCCATGAATAGGGCCTTTGTTTGATAGAAAAATCAGACTCCGAATCCATTAATAATTAAGAGGCAAAAATCAATCTTTACCGAGGCCTAAAAACTAAATCAGAAAAAGCTTTGTGATTTCTAATTTTTATCTGTTGCTATCTCATATTTGTTAACAAATTTAAAATGTTTGTAATTTTAGCAAGATTTTTGAAATCAGCAAAGTTTGCGCGCAAGCGCAGTTGAAATGGCAAATTTGTGATAACCGGGATTTAACGTCGAATCTGGAATTGGGGTTAAAATTTCAACCATCAAAATATCACCAAATAGGCAATTGCTGCGTTCAAATGTAGAAGCAATTTTCATCCGTCATACCTCGACGGGCGATTCTCTAACAATAATAATAATATTAATATTAATAATAATAAGAGAAAGAAGAAGAAGAATTACGACCAATCCCTTTTGCACGGTTTGACATTTTTACGCGTATATTTGCACTTTATTCCAGAATTTTATTCTTTGGTTTTTAACAGTCATGTATTCGAATTTAAGGTACCATTTTGTGTCATAATATGAAATATCCACTTTCTAAAAAGTTTTCTTGTGTTTGAAAAACAATACTTTTTACGTGTTGCGGGCGTGACCGTACAAGTCACACCAGCAACGCGAGCAAATAATTATTATTTTTTTAATACCAGAAAGCTTTTTACAAAGTTGATGCTACATATTATCACGCACACTAGTTCCTTATATTCGAATTTTTCAGAATTCAAAGCCAACGTTTAAAATCCCGAAAAAAAAAGTGCAAAAATACGCTTAAAAATGTCTCATTGGTGAACTGAAATGCAAATCTATATATATATAAATCAATGTCCTGAAACAATATTTATATCTTACTACTATTATATATGCGAAAGTTTGTCTGGATGTATGGATGTATGGATGTTTGTTACTCTTTCACGCAAAAACTACTGAGCGGATTTTGATGAAACTTTACAATAATATAGCTTATGCGTCAGAATAACACATAGGGTAGTTTTCGTCCCGATATGGGGGGCAAACCCCCCCTTAGGGGGGCAATAATACACAATTTTCGTATAAATTCTCTAATATGGGGATGAAAAAATACTTGCACAAATTTACATTACATGTCCATCGAAAGCTCTGATTTTTCTGCTGAAGATGGCACCTGTTTGAAATTTCTAAGTAGAATAAAAAACGAGTTATGAGCTTTTTAGTTCCATGTTCGAAGGCTTTCTTCAACTCAATACAGTATTTAGTGTATCATCTCAACTCCCTGTCGATAGCGAAAATTGTTGTATTTTTGACTATCTTTGCTTTTCGTGACTGTTCAAGGCTTTTCTCAAGTCAAATCTTGAAGTGAGATTTTTTGCACAAGATTGGCAAATAATATATGGATTTGGCTGATTATTTTCACCTTTAATGCAACTTTGAGGCAATTAATCTGTTTTTTTATTTATTTATTTATTTGTGTTGACTGGGTATTTAATCGATCAGCAGGAATCTAGCCAAACTTTTTTTGTGGAATCATTTCAATAGCTAAGGCATTTGGCAATTTTTTCAACTGTCGCCGTTTGTGAAGCTAAAAAGTACGTGATACTGTTTTCTCGGTTTTCACCATGTAACCAAATATCGCCATTTCTTTAATATTTCTATCTTTAAATTTGTTAACACGTAAAATAATTCGCCAACTAAATCAAGCAAATCCATAAACAGCACAAAAACTTCCATTAATTTGTCTTTGCGCACAATTTCAAACAATTGCCAAATTTTTACTACTTATTGAAAACATTTCGGGTATCAGCATTTTATAATCACCAGGAGTATCTCAGTATTTGGCGACACTATCTCTTCGATGAAAATGAGTAACACACAGTTTTACAAAGTGGGGAGGGGGCGCCTCATTTAAGGTATCCGGGCCCTTTAAGGTATTTAAGGATTACTGGCGGCTAAGATTTTTAAAAGTTTGTACTTCAATAGCAATATAGAAAAGGTTTTAGACTATGTTCGAAAAGAAAAAAAAGGATAAATCTTTTTAAACAAATGAAGTTTAATTTCATATTTTGAAAATTGCTCAAATTTGTATATGCTTAAGTATCGTTTTTTCGTTTCTAAAAGAGTACTATTTTGTTATTCATATTTATTGCCATTCTACTTTTATGGGTTAGGCAGAAGCTCTATTTTTAATCACGTCAAAGCGGTGTGTTTTGAGTTATTTCAGTTACAGCAGAGAACGAATAAAAGTAGCGATTGTTTCTCATAATTTTTACAGACCCAGGTAACGCGGGGTATTTTTACTACGTACAATTATCTGGTAACTAAATAAAGTTATGAAATAGAGTCTGCCCTCCTACCCCCAGTTACCGTCGAACAAAGATTTATTTTTCGCCAGGAACGGCCAAAATGCAAACATTTTCTTTATAGCATCTTCTGTTCGGAATTAAAAATCATATGTTATGCATACATTTTACGCAGTTTCATAAACTTGGCAAGTCTCAGCCGAATGTATGGTACTGTGGTCCTTTGGCGATTAATAATGGATTTGGATTTATTATTTTACATTTTAACGCTGCTTTTAATTACAAAAATATAAAATGAAACCAAACAAAATGACATTTTAAAAACTTATTTGATAGGAAGAGTTATGATACGTTCGGGACGAGTGAATAAAATTTTATCGCTACAGCCATTACAAAAGTTGCATTAAAATGTAAAAATTTCACCAAATTAATTTTGGTAAAAAGACCATTAAGTACTATGAGGTATTGAGGTTAAAATTAATCCACCAAATTAGTGGAAAAACACTCTTAAATAACATTAAAACTACTATTAAAATGTAAATTAATCCACCAAATTCATTTTTTATCTCCAGTCTTACCAGACTACTACGTTAGTGCATTGGCGAATTATTTAAAATTTTTATGAAACTTTTCTTTTTTTGTGTGTGTATTTTTAAGGTTTAATGATGCTAATTAGGATTTTGTGGAATTAATGTCCCTATTTTAATGGCGACAATGGAGAATATTGTTCTTTCTTTCTTTCTTTTATTTTGTTTTTGTTTTTTTTTATTTATTTTTTATCCTATCGGACCTGTACTGATGAAGATTTTTGGAAATAATCATGACTGAGACTATCAGAGGAAAATGTTATTTGAAAACACTGATAGAGACCATTCTAATAGAGACTTTTGGGGATTTTTCTCTTTGCAAAATGGTTTTTTTTTTGTACTATTGTCCTCATTTAAATGGGAACTTAAAAAAAAATGTTGTCCTTACTCTGATTTTAATGGTATTTTCACTCTGAACTTTTTGGTATTGTAATCAGGACCGTTTACGTTATTTAGAAACAGTTGATTTCCTTCTGATGGGGATATTAAAGGTTTGATGTTCTCACTCTAAAGGGACATTATTAGAATCAGGATTTGTAGTGATTGTTGACCCTATTTTGGGACGATATCTCCGGTAAGAAGCTATACGTTATACAATAATGTAGATAGCCGGTGTAGCGCTGGATATTATTTGACGGAGATCGGAATTATAAGGGAACTGTTTCACTTTATTTAAGAACAGTTGACCTCACTCAAACTGGATTTTTTGGGAATTTTACCCAAACTAACTTCTTTAGAACTCCTGAACGTTTTCGTGATTTATTTTGTGTGATTTTTTGGGTGTCTTCCCAGTTTCGCTGACATTTCATTTACCCCCCTTCCCCCTGATTTTCAGTTTTAATCATACCTTTTGATACATTTAAAGGGGTAGGCAATTTGAAATGTCAGCGAAACTGGAGACAAACCATTTTTTGGTAACTATTTGACCTCTGCCTGTGTTGACCGTTAACTTGAACCGATTGAAAAAAAAAAAACTATATCAACGTGAGCGAAGCCGCTGGTAAAAGCTAGTATATATATATATCAACGCACAGCCAATACCGCTGAATTGGCAAGCATGTCCACATGATTACGAAAACATCCACTAAGAAAGGATTTTTCGAACTTATCAATTAGTTGTTCGGGAGAAATTAATTAAACCCCTTAATTTCTGTGAAATTAAAACCTGTAATTAATATTTTCATCCCTTATTTTCGAAGGCTTTCCTACATTCAAATCATCATTCAGTACTTCATCTCAACTTTTGTTCGATAGCGAATTCGCAACTCCAACGAACTATAGGGGGCACTGAAGTCACTGTCTAATGGCGGAATTGAAAACTAAAACAAACGCACATGGTAACGAAGAAAATGCTAAAAGTGTTGTGATTTTTGTTCGTATGTATGATTGTTTCGCTTTATTCTTTTTAAATTTATTTTCAAAGTCTTGTTGATATTCTGACCCACGTAGAAAGAACTGAGAATTCAAGAAGCATTACTAAACGTCAAACATAATGCAAAGTACGTAGTTCGTAGTTCTAAGCAGCCATTTTCACGATGTTGAATTCGATATTTATCAATTCTTGATAAAACTAAATAATAATTGTGGCCTGACAAGAATAAAAATTAATGCTAGAAAATTTAATATGACATTACAAATTATTACCAAAAGAAGATGATACTTCTTTGCTTTGCTTTGGCTAGCGCTTGTTTTCCATTTGTAGCTGAGTTATTTCTCCTGAATTCCCGAATCGGTTAATTTAAAAATTTTCTGTTTCGATTTTTCTAATTTCTGAGTTACGATTTAATTGTGTCATGTTATGCAAATCATCAACAAAATTCTCACGGATATATGGTGGTAGTTTTCTTTTCAGTTGATTGACAATTATTTCTTTTTACTTATCGAATTCTGTAATCTTACTACCATTTTATTCCACTCATGATAAAATTTGAAAATGGTTTAACTAAAAACGCGAAATCTCGCCAAGGCTACTTTGCTCGCACAATGCCAAAATTATAACCCTAAACAAATTTGGCGATACCTTTCAGCTGAGAATAAAAGGAATAAAGTAAATTCTTTCTCGGTTTTATTCATTTTGTTCTACGATAATATATTCAAGAAAATATTTTGCATACTGTCCATTCCAACTAAATGCTGCTGTAAAATATGGTAAGTTTAATTAATTTAAGATTAAAAAAACTCCCATATTCTTACAAATTCATACAAAACAATAAAATTTCTTACCTTGTATAACGTTATCCAAGTTTGTTAATCCAGAATTTTCGCTTTCACCTATTATTAAGGAAATAATGAAAACTAACATTATTTTGAGGAGCTCGAGAATACTACTAAGGGACGAATTAATTTCTGTAGCTGAAAGCAAACTAAGACACATCGATTGCGTTAATAAATACTCAGAACAAACTGCCTGTGTTTTCGTCAACAGACACACATGGAACGCAACGTGGCAAAGTTTTAGTTGCATTCGCAGTTTTATAAATCACCGCAAGGTAGCGTATTCGAGCGCTGGAGTTCCGAATTTTAAATTTGATATTGTTTTTGTTTCCCACGTGATTCTTCGAAGCTTTTCTCAAGTCAAATAATAATGTTTCTGTCTTTTGCTTTTACTTTTTCAAAACTGGAAACGAAGTTTTTAAGAACATCATCACAGGTAAAATATATAAAGCGTTTAAGTTTTGTTTCACATCGTAAAAGTAACTGATAAAAATCAATGTCTTGAGATAACATATGTATACTAGCATTCCCGTACCCGGCATTGTTAGGGCATGGCTATCTGCGATCCTGCCCTGGCAGCGGGATCGCAGATAGCCGTGATTCGGGTAAAGAAAATCAATACTTTAAAAGAATCGTTAATGACAGTTAAGGATCGGTTTGTAAGGAGTCCACGTCCCCGGGATTATCCCAAAAGGAGAAAAATTATACGTAATAAGTAATTATTACTGTTTGACCACTGATTGTATGGAATTGGCAAACATCCAGTTAAGGCGACTCCATCTGAGTGAGGGGGAAAAATAAAAATTTTATGCGCGTATTCTGCTCATTTGAATGAGACTCTGCTTAATTTAGAGGCTAACATACATCTGCAAAATCTGACATCCCTGAAAACTAATAGATGCTTCCATTTCCGCGTGTAAACCGAATGTTTGCCTTTCCATACAATCCGTGGTTAGACAGTATAGGGGATTTTCGTAACTAGGTGCACCAAACACTGTTATCCCCTGTTATCCCCCCCATTACCCGAGCAATGCCGGGTAAGGGAATGCTAGTGTAGAATCAAGAGGGAAAATTGAAAATCCTTTCTTTTTTTTAAGGCCTTGTATTATTAAAATCAATTACAAGTATTTTCTTTTATAGAAACTGGCAACAGATAAAAATTTTAAACCATTGTGTTTTCTTTCCTTGTCGGCCAACAATGAATTCGGTAACCAATCGTGTGAATAAAGGCTTAGCCGTATTTAAAATTTGCTAAAAAAAGTTATAATTTGAATTCTATATAACATGAAAGTTCCAAACACATTCTATCAGACGCAGAAAAAAGTTCTCTTTATTTGGGATTAAATTTTAAAAATTTTAAATATGTTCTCACTGCAAAAATTGCAAACAAAACTTTCAGAGGTTTTTAAATAATATCGTCGTTAATTAAAAATGTCATCTGAAGACGCAACCTAGCTAAGAACACTCTCGATCGACTCTCCTTTCGAACAATTTTTTTTCTTTTAATTGGTCCATCCGTTTAGGCGCTAGAGAGCCACAGACATACACAGACACGTCAAACTTATAACCCCCTTCCTTTGTGTGTTGGGGTTAAAAATAACTAAATTAATTAAATAATAAAAACAAATGAATAAATATAAATAAAAATAATTTTAAAATGAATAAGAAGATTTTAAAAACTAAATAAATAAAGAAATGAATAAATAGAAAGAAAACAAGAAAGACAAGTATTCTTTTGTGTGGCTTTTCTTCCCCTCTCCCCTAATCTGCCCGGGGATGACGAACGTAAGAGATAAGCTATCAATTAAGCTTCCTACAGGACAAATCTCAATTTTAGAAACACATGTTTCTCGGGAAAACAAGGGAAAAGTTCGTCCAACACATTATTATTACAAGAAGAAACAACATACATAGTGAAATTATGTCGAGAAATGTAATAACCCAAAGTACCTTTATTCCATGTTACGTAATTTACCGAGTTGAAAAAATTAAATGGATGCTTTGCACTTTTAAGAGTTACAAATAAATTGCTGTTCTGTACGGAAAAAAAGTTTGTTAATTAGCATCATGCTTGTCAAAAAGTTTGTATAACTCTAACACCCTATCATGGGTAAAAATCCGATGAAACATTATTTCTTAAATTCGGAGGAGGTTGCTTTAAGAATGAGTTTATCAAGGTAAGAATACATTATGTAGTGTTTAATTACTATTTATAATATTAGAAAAACTGATATCATACAATGAGAGTTGTCTTAGTCAGCTTTTTGTTAAAATCCTTGACACAATTATTCTCTTTCTCCAATTATAACAGTGCCACTTATTGAAGGTAAGAAATCCAATTATTGACTAATAGAAATCAAGTATTAATAGATGACATTCTCTTTAATGAAATATGTTTTTTCCCCCAAATCATTCTAATTTTCAATTGGCATGAGCCCATATTAAACGTTTTATTCCTTCTCCTCCAAAACGTGTTCATTAACATTTGTACCTTGAACTTTGGGATCAAGATTTTGCATCAAAAAGGTAACTGTTATCACGAATTGTGAGTATTTTGACAACCTTGTTTAAATTTAATTTCTCAAAACTGTACTTTGTTAAACCAGACATAAATTATTACTCGACGTTAAATCCCGGTTATCACAAATTTGCCATTTCAACTGCGCTTGCGCACGGACTTTAGCTGATTTCAAAAATCTTGCTAAAATTAATTACTAACGTTTTGAATTTGGTAATAAATATGAGATAGATACAGATAAAAATTAGAAATCACAAAGTTTTCTCTGATTTAGTTTTTAGGCCTCGGTAAAGATTGAATTTTGCGTCTTAATTATTAATAGATTCGGTGTCTGATTTTTTTGTATCTTTTCAGGACCAAATTTTTCACCTCAGAAAAGCGTACTAGAATTGCAGCATCGCTTCTAATACAAAGCCTAACCCTCAACCTAAATAAAAATGTATAATACTAAGTTGTTTACGTCTAACGTAAAATATCCACAAAAGACGGATTTCTGTACTAATATTGCAATCATTTTTGAACTACACAACGTGTTTTACGTTTATGTGAAATAAATATTTCCAAACCAATAAATATTGAAGTTTCATTTTTCTCTTAAGATTATCAGTTAGTTATTCATATCCGTAGTTTCATATAATATATCACGAAATCGCTGTGAAAATATTCTAATCGCATTCATTAATTTGGTGGGACTCTCGCTCAGCCTAAATATAAACAAGCAACACGAAATCTTAAAAGAAAAAGCTTAGTCCGTGCGCAAGCGCAGTTGAAATGGCAAATTTGGGATAACCGGGATTTAACGTCTATTAAATTACTGGCTATTTATAGCTATTCAGTATGAGTTTGATGGTTTACCTTTAAATACTTTTGGCCACGTTTACTGGAGATATATTGCAGTATGTAACTCCTTTTATTCATGTTTTGTATCACTGTTTTACGAAGTTCAGAATGCTTGTTCAATTAATTAAAATAGGGTCGTTTCGGAAATTTTAAAAGCATTTTTTTCTGAAAGAAAATGCTTAAAAACATTGAACTTAACCATTTTTTTAAAAATAAGTTAGCAAAATTTAATATTTTTAATAATTAATTTAATCATAACGCAGATTCAATTTCATTTTTCTCGCTTCTGCACATGACATCACAAGTGGTATAATGCCATTTAATGATGCCAGTAGCGCAGAGCGCACACAATATCTAATTCACTTCTTAACTCACATGTACTGGCAACGATATTTTTGATAGCAATATTTAATTTGCTTCTTTTTTCATAATCTGGAAACGCGCTAGACAGCAAGCGTAAGCATTCAACGCGCCAGTGGAGTAGCGCGCCAATGTTCATCCCTTGTGACGTCATAAAGACCACGCCTTGTTTGAACTAGTATGTTGTGGCCATCACGAAACTTTCTTCTATATTTTTCTTTTTCTTTTTTTTTTTTTTTCTGATCCCTCCCCATGCTTGACGAGGAAGCAATATTCCCAACAAAAACAAAATGACACATGCAAAAACTTGACGACTATCCCATAGACTAATAATAAGAGTAGACCGAGCTATGGCAACCCTTTTGCTGCTCATAAACCAAACCATGTGACTAGTGGATATCCTAGCAACAGCGGGCGTTGATCGTAGCAGACGATCGAAATAAAATAAATAAAAATTGATGGAACACGGAAGAACGATCTTTTATGGAGTCCGATTTGTAAATTTGTTATTCTAAGTTGTTAATATTTTGTTAATATAGTGAGTTTTTCGTTTAGAAAGTATTGAGCATTTTCTTTAGTCAATTTCAATAACTCTCTAAACAATTAAATATTCAAGCGCTCAAAAAGAATCGGCAAACGGTAAGATTTTTACCTACAATTTCAATTTAAGAAACCGATTAGTACATTTTTGCGTTAACGCAAAACGTTTACGCCATTACGTTTACGCCAACGCTGACGTAGTAGTTCCGAATGAAATAAAAGTTACTGAAAACTGTGACCAAAAACTATTACTAGTGTCAAAATAATGCATAACTAAAAAAAAAAAAAACTGTTCAATCTCTGCACTTGGAAATTTTTTTTTAATGAAAACACATTGTCTTAAAATACATGTCGAGTGTCAAACTATAGATAATTCTGCCATCTAGCAACCATGCTGCCAAAGTCTTCGCCAAGCCCTTCCACTAGTCACGTGATACATCTATGAACCAATTTTCTTCATCAGCAAGAATGAAAAAGCTCGGTCTACTCTTATTATTAGTCTATGGACTATCCCAATGTCTGAATTATTGCAAAAGCAAAGCAAAGAGCGAAAATTGAAAGTTATTTTAAAAGCCTTGCTTGAATGAGTTACAAATATTTTATTTGTTAACAAACATAAGATGGCAACAGTTCAAAATTTTAAATCATTGAGATAATATTTCCTATCATTTCCACACAATTAAAATCACGAGAAATACGCAGACGACAATCTATTACGATTTATCTTTCTTATTGTTGCATTAATAACTAGTATGTTGTGGCCATCACGAAACTTTCTTCTATATCTTTCTTGTGAATTCTGATCAATCCCTATGCTTGAAAAGAATGCAATATTCCCAGCAAAAAAAAAAAAAAAAAAAAAAAAAAAACTTGACGACCGTCCGAATTCCTGAATTCCCGCAAAAGCAAAGCAAAGAACGACTTGAAAGTTATTTTAAAAGCCTTGCTTGAATTAATTAGATGTTTTATTTGTTAACAAACATAAAATGGCAACAGTTATTAATTTTAAATCATTGCGATAACATTTCCGATTATCTCCCGAAAATTAAAATCACGTGAAATAAGCAGACGAGAATATTGTAATTTATCTTTCTTATTGTTGCATTTATAAAGCTATTTTTATTAACACAAAAAAAAATCAGACCCCCATGGAGCGATTGGCGCCAAAATTGAAACAACGCCTATTTACAAATAGATTCACATTTATTCCAAATTTCATCCAGAACGTAGCATTACTTCTTGAGATAGGACACTCAAAATGGAAAAAAAGAACGGTGATTGCGCTACCCCCTTTTCAGCTGTTGACACAAAAATAAAATCAGTTCTTATACCCACTAAGGGCTACTTGCCGATAAATTTTTCTTTCATTCCGTTCATTATTTCTTGAGATACAGCAGTCACAATTGACGACAAAAAACGTTCTATAGCTCAACCCCCGTTTGAGTTATTGACACCAAAATTGAATCAGCACCTGTTCCTGTTAATACCAACATATGGACCAAATTTTGTTTGATTCCGCCAGTTACTTCCTGAGTAATAGCAAGCACGCGTAACTCGAAAAACGTCCCATTGCTCCACCCCCCTTGGAGGAATTAGCGCCAAAAAGTAATGGGCACAAGTTCACATAGGGGCACATATGTGTACCAAATTTCGTTCGATTTCATGCGGTAGTTTTTGTTGTAGAGCGGCCACAAAAAACTGGTCACACACAGACGTGACACACATACACACACACATACACACACACATACAGACAGACAGACATTTTCCAAAAATGGTCGAAATGGACTCAGCACACCTCAAAACGTTCGAATCCGTCAAAATTCGAAATTCGAAAATTTGCACGAATCCAATACTTTCTTCTATATATTAGATATAGAAGAAAGTAAAAATGAGTCATTTAAAAAAATATAATTAACTAGTATGTTGTGGCCATCACGAAACTTTCTTCTATATTTTTCTTTTTTTTTTCTGATCCCTCCCCATGCTTGACGAGGAAGCAATATTCCCAACAAAAACAAAATTACACATGCAAAAACTTGACGACCATCCCAATGTCTGAATTATTGCAAAAGCAAAGCAAAGAGCGAAAATTGAAAGTTATTTTAAAAGCCTTGCTTGAATTAATTACAAATATTTTATTTGTTAACAAACATAAGATGGCAACAGTTAAAAATTTTAAATCATTGAGATAATATTTCCTATCATTTCCATACAATTAAAATCACGAGAAATACGCAGACGACAATCTATTACGATATATCTTTCTTATTGTTGCATTAATAAAGCTATTTTTATTCGCAAAAAAAAAAAAAAAAATCAACACCTCTTGGAGCGATCGGCGTCAAAATTGAACCAAAGCCTGTTTACATATGGATTCACACATATTCCAAATTTCAACCAGAACGTAGCATTACTTCTTGAGATAGGGCACTCAAAATGGAAAAAAAGAACGGGTGATTGCGCTACCCCCTTTTTAGTTGTTGACACAAAAATAAAATCAGTTCTTATACCCACTAAGGGCTACTTGCCGATAAATTTTTCTTTCATTCCGTTCATTATTTCTTGAGATACAGCAGTCACAATTGACGACAAAAAACGTTCTATAGCTCAACCCCCGTTTGAGTTATTGACACCAAAATTGAATCAGCACCTGTTCCTGTTAATACCAACATATGGACCAAATTTTGTTTGATTCCGCCAGTTACTTCCTGAGGAATAGCAAGCACGCGTAACTCGAAAAACGTCCCATTGCTCCACCCCCCTTGGAGGAATTCGCGCCAAAAACTAATGGGCACAAGTTCACATAGGGGCACATATGTGTACTAAATTTCGTTCGATTTCATGCGGTAGTTTTTGTTGTAGAGCGGCCACAAAAAACTGGTCACACACAGACGTGACACACATACATACACACACACATACATACATACACACACACATACACACAGACAGACAGACATTTTCCAAAAATGGTCGAAATGGACTCAGCACACCTCAAAACGTTCGAATCCGTCAAAATTCGAAATTCGAAAATTTGCACGAATCCAATACTTTCTTCTATATATTAGATATAGAAGAAAGTAAAAATTAAACGTTTTGAAAATAAAAGCTTTTTTTTTTCTTTTTTTTTGCTTATTCTGTCAACTTTATTGACTAATAGTAGTACTTTTGATTGATGGAAACAACCGCATTTGCATTTAAGCATTTGAGCCTTTGAATGCTAGAATATGACGTATGTCAAGAGTATTTAACCTTTATTCCTTGGGAGTACCCTTTGAACTCACCTTATTCTTGAAGGAATCTTATGAGCAAAGAGCAGAATAAATAGGATATATAAGCTTTTTGTTTCTCACATTTACAAAATTATTATTGCATCTTATTTTATTTATCACAATAAATACCATCTTAATAAGATTATGATTAATAAGTTTCTAATGGAGAATGTCGTTTTTCCCCCTCTGAATTCTTTTTTTTTTTTTTTTTTGAAAAATAAACAGCAATAACATTTCAAATTGTAGAAAATTTAATACAATAAAAATTAATAAACTAATATTATAAAATTTTATTTTATTCCATGAAATATTTATATTTAATTTTACAAGCAAACCGAATTTAAGAGTTACATATTTTATAAGAATAAAAACTCAACTGAAATTTTGGCGCTTTAATTAATCAAATAGTGAGCAGTTGCAGAACCCCAGAATTCCTCAGAAACCAAGTTGTATATCTCTCAAGTAAGTAAAGGCTGTAACTGCTGACTAAAGAACGGAAGTGCATTTGAGTGCTCAAAAATGGTGCAAGTAAAGGCTATAATTGTAAAAAAGCAGTCGAAAACTTTGTACTATGAAATGAGTAAACATGACAACAACGTGTATAAAGTACAAATAAAGTAGTATAAAAGAGTTAAAAACTCAGAAAACAGCTGTTTCAGGGCTGTCACATGCAAGCCCCTTCATCAGTGCAAAAAAGAACTAAAAGTCCACACAATGTAAACAGGACGACAAAAGTCCTGTCGTCGATAAAAACAGGACGATAAAAGTTTTATCGTCCTGTTTACATTGTGTGGACTTTTAGTTCTTTTTTGCACTGATGAAGGGGCTTGCATGTGACAGCCCCGAAACAGCTGTTTGCTGAGTTTAACTCTTTTATGCTACTTTATTTGTACTTTATACACGTTGTTGTCATTTTTACTCAAAAGCTATAATTGCTGACTGGAAGAACGGAAGCGCATTTGAGCGCTCAAAAATGATGCGAGTAAAGGCTATAAGCTCTGACTGGAAGAATTTGAGTGCTCGAATATGATGCAAGTAAAGGCTATAATTGCTGACTGGAAAACCGGAAGCGCATTTGAGCGCTCAAAAATGATGCAAGTAAAGGCTATGAGCTCGGACTGGTAGAATTTGAGTGCTCAAAAAGTAAGTAAAGACTATATAGGCGCTGATTGAAAGAACGGATGTGCATTTTTGAGTGCTCAAAAAAGAAGTAAAGACTATATAGGCGCTGATTGAAAGAACGGATGTGCATTTTTGAGTGCTCAAAAAGTAAGTAATGACTATATAGGCGCTGATTGAAAGAACGGATGTGCATTTTTGAGTGCTCAAAAAGTAAGTAATGACTATATAGGCGCTGATTGAAAGAACGGATGTGCATTTTTGAGTGCTCAGAAGGTAAGTAATGACTATATAGGCGCTGATTGAAAGAACGTATGTGGCATTTTTGAGTGCTCAAAAAGTAAGTAATGACTATATAGGCGCTAATTGAAAGAACGGATGTGCATTTTTGAGTGCTCAAAAAGTAAGTAATGACTATATAGGCGCTAATTGAAAGAACGGATGTGGCATTTTTGAGTGCTCAAAAATGATGCAAGTAAAGGCTATAATTGCTATCTGGAAGACCGGAAGCGCATTTGAGCACTCAAAAATGATGCAAGTAAAGGCTATGAGCTCTGACTGGTAGAATTTGAGTGCTAAAAAAGTAAATAATGACTAGACGCTGATTGAAAGAACGGATGTGCATTTTTTAGTGCTCAAAAAGTAAGTAATGACTATATAGGCGCTGATTGAAACAACGGATGTGCATTTTTGAGTGAAAGAAGTAATCGAGCTCGTCTTGAGGATAACACAGAATGAAGTATATTACTACTATTATATATGCGGAAGTTTGTCTGTATGGATGTATGGATGTTTGTTACTCTTTCACGCAAAAACTACTGAATGGATTTTGATGAAACTTTACAATAATATAGTTTATGCATCAGAATAACACATAGGGTAGTTCTCCCCCCGTTATGGGGGGCAAAAATCCCCTAGGGGGCGATAAAACCCAATTTTAGTATAAATTCTCTAATATGAGGATGAAAAAATACTTGCACATATTAACATTATATGTCCATCGAAGGCTCTGATTTTTCCGCGGAAGATGGCACCTGTTCCAAACTTTTAAGTAGAATAAAAAACGAGTTATGAGCTTTTTAGTTCCATGTTCGAAGGCTATCCTCAACACAATATAGTATTTAGGGTATCCTCTCAATTCCCTGTCGATAGCGACAATTGTTGTATTGTTGACTATTTTTGCTTTTCGTCAGACTGTTTAAGGCTTTCCTCAAGTCAAATTTTAAAGTAAGATTTTTCGCACAAAATGGCAAATAATACATGGATTTGGCTGATTATTTTCCAGTTTTACGCGACTTTGAGGCAATTAATGTTTTTTTTTTAATTTATTTGTGTTGACTGAGTTTCGATCAGCAGGAATCTTGACAAACCTTTTTTGCGGAATCATTTCAATCGCTAAGGCATGTGGCGTTATTTTCAGTTGTAGCTGTTTTTGAAGCTAAAAACTACGCAAATACTGTTTCTCGATTTTCCCCATGTAACCAAAATATCGCCATTTCTTTAATATTTCTTTCTTTATATCATTTGTTAACATGTAAAATGATTCGCCAACTAAATTAATCAAATCCATAAACAGCACAAGTTTGCGCACAGTTTCAAACACAATTGCCAAACTTTACTAGTTATTTTGGAAACATTTCGGATAGAGTCATTCCATGTCAAGTGACCTAGGGGCCCCACTCGACCATCTCCGATTTGGATGAAATTTTATAGATTCAATCAATCTGGTAAGAAGCTATACAATAATTTATATAGCAGGTGTAGCGCTGGACACCATTTGACGGGGATCGGGATAATGAGGGAAATGGTTGACTTTATTTAAGAATTGTTGACCTCACTCGAATTAGAATTTTTGAGAATTACCCAAACTAACTTCTTTACAACTCCTGAACGTTTTCCTGATCTGTGTTGTGTAATTTTTTGGGTCTGTCCCCAGTTTCGCCGACATTTCATACCCCCTCCCCTCCCTTGATTTTCTGTTTTCATCACATCTTTTGATATATTAAAGGGGGGGGGGGAGGCTATTTTAAATGTCGGCGAAACTGGGGAGAAACTATTTTTTTTGGGTAACTATTTGACCTCTCCCTGTGTTGACCATTAACTTGAACCGATTGAAAAAAACTACATCAACGTGAGCGAAGCCGCGGGTAAAAGCTAGTGATGCATATTATACTAGCTGCGTTGCCCGACTTTGCCCGGCCTCCCTTGAAAAAAAACCATTGCGTCAAGTGAAGTATCTTCAATAACCAGGATAAAATGAAAGAAAAAGAAACCATCATGCAAAATTTTCTCGCCAAACAATGACGACAGGTACTAAAATACTTTTAAGAAATTAAAATCAAATGAGAAAGATGGATTTAAAAGGCACATGGAAACACAAAATAAAATAAGTTTAAGAATTGAAAATGAGAAAGATGGAAATAAACAATGGATTCAAAAAGCGTTACCGTGGAAACACAAAATAAAATGGTTAAAAACTTGAATAGAGAACAGATTTTTGAACTTCATTTAATTCGCGTGTAACTTTTTTTAAATGGAGAGAGTGGGTTAAACTTTCGACCTTAGGTCGAGTTAGATCTGGAGTAAAAAAGGTCGCTTTTTCCAATGGTGTCAAAATGAAAACTGTGGAGCAACCCTTTCACTTTTTATTGATAGATTTAATGAAGAAAGTAGTGCCAAAATTTCAGCTAAGCCTAAACAAATTCGAGTTAAAAACGTAAATAACTCCCGCCGTAATCAAGGAAGAGCATTGAAACAAATTGCGTAGAACGCAGAAAATTTTACTCTTTCTAACGATATATAATATAAATATGTGCAAGTAATTTTTCACCCCCGTATTCGGGAATTTATGTGAAAATTGGACCTAAATTAGAATTAAAAAAAAGAACAATTCATCGAATTTTTTTCGAACTGGTCTGCAAACCTTCTCAGGACTTAAAGGAATAAACTGAAAATTTCATCGAAATCAGCCGGGTAGTTCTCAAGTTTTGCGAGTTCAAACACACAGACGCTTTTCGGAGACTTCATTTTATACTATGTAGAGATATCGGGGGGCACGGCAGTGCCCCCGCCAAGTCGAGCGCGAAGCAAACACTGCCGTACCATCCTTTACTGGAACCATTTCGCCGTATTTTCAGGCCCCTATTTGAGAACCTTCTGATGAGACTAGAACGCAGAAATTTTCGTCATCCAGTAAGCTATAATCACATACTTAAAATCCGAAATTTCAAGTCTGTAGGTCATTTAGTTCCGAACAAAGTTTCGCATTTATAACACTCACTCACTCACTCATGATCATCAAAATAGAACTAGTACTTCCCATAAACTCAGAGAGGTGAAATTTGGTACAGAGTTAGGGTTTAATGGTCACATAAAGGGAAAACTATAAAAACTAGGATAATCGAAGATCTGGCTATCAGACCAAACTATTAGAGATCGACATACCGCCCTTACAAAAAATATTCAACTTGGTTGGCCGCTTCATTTGATGTCGAAAATCAAAAGTCTGAAGTATCTAATGAAGAACCCTCAGCTGGTCTCAGCTGTATCAGAGATATGGTAATGCCCCCTTCTACTATTGGTACATAAAAAAATCGACTATCATTGCAAAAGTCCAGCGTAGTGGGACACATCTTCTAATATAATTTAGCCTAACTTTAGTCTACTCGAATATTACACAAATTAATTGTTTCTACAAAAAGAAGTGAAATCCCACCAAAAACATTCTGTAAAAAACTAGCCAAGTCTCGATGGAGCTGATTGTTTATCTCTAAAAAGTAATGAAATCTAGATAAAGTTATGACAAGTCGAAGGTTAATTACTGCGATTTCTTTATTGTTATAGTTAATGTTGTGTGACTTGGCCGTTAAAGGGTACACAAGGGTACAAAACCAGGTGCTCCATGACACGATTGCACCAATCTGTCGCCAGAACCGCTACCCATTGACGATGGAAAATTGCCACTTGGAAAACGAGTAAACAAAATTGACCTGTACCCACTAACGTATAAAGAATGATTAACGGCCAAGTCACACAACATTAACTATAACAATAAAGAAATCGCAGTAAGGAACCTTCGACTTGTCATAACTTTCAAAAAATCAGTAATCCAACGTCAGAAAGCACAAATATTGCAAAATATTGCAATATTTTGCAATATTTGTGCTTTCTGACGTTGGATTACTGATTTTTTGAATTTTCAGCACAAAGGTATTTATATGTTATATTGTCATAACTTTGTCTAGATTTCATTACTTTTTAGAGATAAACAAACAGCTCCATCGAGACTTGGCTAGTTTTTTACAGAATGTTTTTGGTGGGATTACGATTACTTGATATATTACGTTTCGCCTTGGAAGGAAGGAACTGTAAATGCATCTTTTCCGCATCCTTCTTCGAATCCCGCAGGAAAGGAAGAGATACATGCGCATGATGAATTGCTACTTGGAGTGCGATATCGATGTCGATGTTTTAAAATTATGTTTTTACCAGCGATGCGTTCGGGTCGATGTTTTTCGAAGATCAATGAATTAAGTTCGATGTTTTTTTCGGTGTCGATGTCTTGTAACTGAACCAAACATACAAATAAATAAATAAACTTTGAAAGTGCAATAGAACCTCGATTAATCGAGGTTTTTGTTAACCGAGCCGATATTTTACAAAGAAAGGTAACAGACTTTTTAAAAAATAAAAGAAATGTTAATTTAAAAATGATGAATTTTAATTTAAAAATAAAAATATTTTCTGAATTTTTTTTAAAATGCATACTCTTTCAATATTTAATTTGCATTGTAAAAAAAATCCATTGACTTTTTAAAACTTACTGCAAGTTAATGTCCTATTTTAGTTGGACTAAAATGTAAAATTTTACTTTTTATGTGTTCATTTTTATCTTTTAAAAATACTCTATTGTATTTTTAGTTATAACTTCGATATTACGATACCCCATTCAACGATTTCCTCAATTTAATGATACATTTCACTGGTCCGGATCTGACTACATTGATTGTCTATGCTCCTCGAAGTAACGATATCCTTGATATAACGCTTTTTCCAGTTCCTTGACAATCGTTAAACCGAGGTTATCATTCTAAAGTTTTGCGATCCAGACAAGATTTTATACAAAGTTTCCATCAACCAAGACTACGCATAACGTTATGTGTTTTATTTCTTATCAATCTTAAATGATGAGAATTAGTAATATGGAAGTTTTGTATTTAAATGATGTTTCGTTATTTAAGTTCATCTATAGATATTTTTAAGGAAAAAAACTTAACTTTGCGCAAGAAAACCGTTTTTAATGTAAAATCTGCTTGAGGAAAGCCTTGAAAGTTAAAAAAAAAAAAAAAAAAAACGCAAACCTCAGACGATTTATAAAGATGACAGCGAAAATTAAAATAAATATTTAAAACAACGAGCTAGACTTTTTCTCGTCGTCATAGTAATCTGAAACATTAAAGGAAGCTCAACTACGATCAAGTGAGGACAATAAGCAATCCGTGATTGTTAATGATAATAACTAGTGTTCTCCCAGTGGTCGAAATTCGACCATATTCATAAATGAATATTTGAGAAAACTTGTATGAGTTCAACTATTTCCAACATTTTTATTTCTACTCTTACTCATGTTTACAGCATATCGGGAAACATACAATTTTTTAATAAACACACAATACCAAACAGTAATAATTTATTCCAATTTTGCTTTTTGTCTGTTAATCTCAAAATAAACGGGTGAAAGGGGATATTTCGGTAATGGGGTCGTTTCCGAAATTTTAAAAGTATTTTTTTCTGAAAGAGCATGCTTAAAAATACAGGTTTTAACTATTTTTTTAAATAATTTGAAAACATTTAATATTTTCCAACAATTCTTTCAATCGGTATACAGATTGAAATTCATTTTTTACGCTTCTGCACATGGCATCAAAAGCGATGAAATGCCATTCGCTGATGCCGTTACGCATAGCGCAAATTATCATAACCTGGAAACGCGGTTGACAGCAAAGCGTAAACATTTAGCGCGGCAATGGAGTGGCGCGCCAAAGTGCATCACTTGTTCCGTCCTAAAGACCGCGCTTTATTTCCAAAATCGGACAGTTAAAAAGATTAATTAAAAATAAATGTTAGGAAAATAAAAGTTTTTTTCTGGCTCCACGTTATTTTTTTTAGCTTATTCTATCAATTTCAGTGAATAAAAGTAGTATTTTTGACTGAAGAAAACAACCCCATTGAGAAATTGGTGTGGTCGTCGAATTCTTGGCTTGAATAATTTTATTTTGGACTAGAGGTACCCGCACGGCTTTGCCCGTGATAGAAAAATTAAAAGGTCTTTTGGTTCGCCTGTATATTTACAAAGAATCTTCTCACCAATTGACTTGTACCCAAGTTACGGTTCCACGTTATGATAATTTCGTATCTCGCCAATTGGCTTGTGCCCATGTTACGGTTCCACGTTATGATAATTTCGCATTTTACTTGTCCA
The DNA here is from genome assembly GCF_026930045.1 of Uloborus diversus. Lineage (NCBI taxonomy): Eukaryota > Metazoa > Arthropoda > Arachnida > Araneae > Uloboridae > Uloborus > Uloborus diversus. The sequence goes on along the minus strand of NC_072737.1, from coordinate 167,635,261 downwards.
TCTTATGATATTTTTGTTCTTAAAATTGGAATAGAAAAAGAACCACATCGAATTTTCAAAAAAATCGCTTCGAGGTGTACACCCCCATGTTACAAACTAACTTTGTGCCAAATTTTATGAAAATCGGCCTAACGGTCTAGACGCTATGCGCGTCACAGAGATCCAGACATCCTACAGACATCCTCCGGACAGAGAGACTTTCAGCTTTATTATTAGTAAGGAAAGATACCATGTTGCTTTGTGCTTACCCTATGCAAATAGATATTTCCCTACTCTTTGTTTACGTAGGAAAAATATTTTTCGCGCTGGCATAGGAAACAAAAAATTTAACGCCAATGGGTAAAAAACGCCAATTATACAATTTTCGAAATCTTCCCGTATGAAATGAAGCATCAAAACTCAATTTATACGTAAAACTTCTGTGTGAAGAATATTACTTATAAAACGTCTACTGTTATTGAATAAGTTGCTTCTTCGTCATTAGAAATACAAATTTGCAAGTATCAAATGAACGAACTCTACTCGTGGCATTTTATTAAAGTCCATTCGAAAACACTGAACGTCGCAATAATAGTACAATTTAAAAAAAAAAGGTCGTCTTTGTGATTTGTTTATAGGTTAAGGGCGGTGTAGAAATGATGTCACACTTTTCAACATTTTCGACCCTCTCCTCCCCCCCCCCTTGTAACAAAGTTTTGCACATCACCATACCCCTCTTCCTTTGTCACATTTCTCGCTGGTTTTCATAAACGTTCCTATCGAAAAGATGTCACATTCTCCCCATTATACGTCCCTCTCGTCATTTCTTTCCTCTCTCTTGTCACAAACTGTTACTATTTCGTGAATCCCACCTTAAAGCTGGACTTCATTCGTATACAGTCCCTGTTTTGTGATAACCATATGCAAATATAGATTTCCCTATCGTTTGTTTAAGTATCCAGAAAAAAAAAAATTCTCGTGCTGCAATTGGTGCCAAAAATTTGACGCCAATAGATGAAGAGTGCCAATTTCCCAATTTTCGAAATCCTCCCGAATGAAACGTTGCTGCAAAACTCAGATTAAACGTAAAACTTCAGCGTGAACAATATTTCTTTTAAAAAGTTTAATATTATTGAGTAAGTTGTCTTGACCTCTGTCATTACAAATATAAAATTTCGAACAATCCTAATTAAAAATTGTCCATTCAAAAACACTGGATATAATAATGTTATTTTTTAAAACAAATCGTGTTTGTAAATTTGTTTACGGTTTAGGGGATAACTAATACAATTTTCAAAATTTTTGATCCTTCTTCCCTTTGTCACAAAGTTTCACATTTCACCAAACCCCCTCTTGCCACATGTCACATTGTTTTCATAAACATTCTCCCCATTGTATGCCACTCTTGCCATTTACTCCCCCCCCCCCTGTCACGAACGGTTACAATTTTACGAACCCCACCTTAAGGAGGAACTTCATTCGTATATATTATTATCTTCTTGCAAATAGACATTTCTGTACTCTTTTTTTTACGAATGCAAAAGAAAAATATTTCTCGCTCTCGCATTGGTGCCAAAAATTTGACACCAATGGATAAAGTTTGCCAATTTCACAATTATGGAAGTCTTCCTGACTGAAATGATACCGCAAAACTCCTTTAATGCGTAAAACTTCTGTACAAACAATATTCTTTGTGAAAGTAGGGATGACCTTTGCCGTTAGAAATATAAAATTTTCAACCGTCAAATGAACGAATTCTACTCGCTTCAACATATAATTGTCCATTCGAAAGCACTGGATGTCGTAATAATGCGCCAATTTCATCATAAGTTTCAGCTTGAGATCTGTTTGTATCAATAGTAAATGCAGGTATTATTGGGAGCAGTGTTTTTTTTTTTTTTTTTTTTTTAAGTTTATTTTATCGAAACTGAAAGTTCTCCCTCACTCCGGAAAAAGATTTATTTAAATATTAAAATCGCGAAAACATAATCAAAATGAAAATATTTAAAATGCCCGTAGTTACCCTAAAATCCTCAATAATAAAAACAAATGCAAGAATTTCATTTCTTTATCTTCAAGCGAGAATTGGCAACACATGATATTATCCAGAAATGATTTCAAGCTAACCATGTAGCGTGAAGAAAGAAATAAAAATGAATTTCCACTAACTTATAATTGCTTTTAGCCGCGTTTCTAGTCATCTTAAAGGGTTTCAGTTTTTGAGCCGTAAAACAGGGAGTAAACGTTTTTAGAAGTATTTTTCGCGATCTTTCCAACCGTACCAAACTTGAAGCACTAAAATGCATTTTTCGTGTAGAAAAAGCGGTTTAAAAAATGAGTTAAAACTTAATGTTTCACGCTTCCAACAATGAGTTTCAACAATGGAAAAGAGATAAAATTCAAATTTTTGAGTTTCGTTAACTAGAAAAGTTTATAACTTTTTTCCAGTCTATTTAGGTTATTGAACCTTGGAAGCCCTGACAATTTCTTCGTTAGGAGTATTTTTTGAAGACCTTTCCAACCGCATCAAATTCGAAAAAAATGGACCACCCGTTCGCGCAGAAAGAGCCATTTAGGACGAAAATGCGTTTTTAATTAATATCTCCGTTAATTAGCGTTCGATTGCAAAAAATTTTATTGATGACACTAAAACTCGGCAATAGCTACTAAACAGAAAAAGAATGAAGGAAGTCGGTTCACTAATAGAGGAGAAATAGGTACTGAAAGAAAACGGTTTGACAGATAATAAGTTGGTTACTTTTCTAACAGCTCTCGTGAATGAAAAATTGCTGTTATACGTTGTTTTTTTTTTTTTTTTTTTGTTTTTTCCATTTTATTTGCACAACTATTCTGCTTTAAAATCAGAAAATTGATCGTGGTTTGATGACCCTACAATCCGTAACTCCCGAAAATTTCCCAACCTCTGTGCTTTTTTTTTTTTTTTTTTTTTTTTTGAGCAATCACGATTGCTTATTGTTCTCACTTGACTGCTTTGATGTGCTATCATTTTATTTTCCCACCAGCACCTTCTGCCGCACCACCGTCGACCGGCTCCTCATGGTGCTGCTCCTCTAGCGAAAACAGTCTCCAGGTTGCATCCATATCCTACACTTACATGCATACATACACGTACGTACACACGCCCACACATACATACACCTACACACATACACATACATACACCTACACACATACACACACTCAAACACATACACACATACAGACACCTACACATACACACACAACTACCCACGCACTAATGCCTGCACACAGACACAAACACATATGCCTACACACACATACACATACCCCGCTACACATATACCCCCACACACATAAACACACACGCCTACATACACACACTCGTGATTGCGAAAAACATAATTTGAATTCAAGATTTCAAAATTCAAATTAATTACTTTTTTTCTCTTTTCATCTCTGCTGTATTTCTAACATGAGTCAGACCTTTTGCGGCAATTGTTTCTGATTCCGGCGTGTTTTTCAGTTTCTACAAGAAAAGGGCAAGCCCATTGGAGTGACAGCAGGGCATTGACTTCCAGTCACCTCTTGGTCATCGGTTTCAATCGAACCAGTTTTACTAGGGCGTATTAATGTACGGCGCACTTATCTTCCTATGAGTAATGAAGTGACCAGCTCTGTTTATTCAGTGCGTCTTAGCTATTGTGCTTCAAATAGTTATTGAATCAAATTATCGTTTCGAATTTCAAAAGATGGACCGATTTCATTCAATTTCAATAAAACGTTATACTTGAGTTTCCTGTTTTCAAACTTAGTTTGGTGGCTTTAGTGGAAGAAAAGACAGCTAAAGATTTTAAAACCTTTCATGAATCACAGAAAAAAAAAATTATATTAATTTGAATTTTTGGCATCTTGAATTCAAATTATGTTTTTCGCAATCATGAGGGTGTGTGGGTATGAATTCGCGTGTGTGTTTGTGTAGGCGCATGTGTGTGTATGTATGCATGTGTGTGCGTGTTGTGCATGCAGTGCTGTTTGTGTACGCGTGTGTGTGTGTGTGTAGGCGTTTGTGTGTGTATGTAGGCATATGTGTTTGTGTCTGTGTGCAGGCATGAGTATGTGTATGCGTGTGTGTAGGAGTGTGTGTATGTGTGTGTAGGAGTGTGTGTATGTGTGTGTATGCGTGTGTGTGTGTAGGATATGGATGCAACCTGGAGACGATTTTCGCAAGAGGAGCAGCATCGTGAGGCCGGTCGACGAGACGATGGTGCTGGCAGAAGGTGCTGGTGGAAAATAAAATGATAGGACGCCAAAAACAGTCAAGTGAGAACAATAAGCAATCGTGATTGCTCGAAAAAGATTCAAAAATTCATGTTCAAATATTTTTTTTTATGTTTTAGTATTATGTTAGAATTTGTTTCTACAAAACCAATTTTAATGACATTTTAGTGAGGTATTAATTTAATACCGAAATAAGAATGTAATAATAGTAATATGTTGTACGTTTTTTACGTTAAGAGCGTAAATTTCGATCTAAAGTTCATAATTTTATTTTGAATGTTGGTAGCACTGAAATGAGCTCGTATTTGCCATTTTTTAAGCCTCGCAGTTTTTTTTTTTTTTTTTCAAAAAAAAAAAAAAAAAACCTCGATTAAATTGTAACTATTCAACTTTTTCAAAAACTCAATTTTTCAAAACTTTATTAATAGGGTCTTTGAAAAATTTTAAAAGCATTTTTTTCTGAAAGAGCATGCTTGAAAACATAGGATCTGACCATTTTTTAAATAATTTATTTAAGTTTAATATTTTTTTTAAACTACTTAAATCGGTGAGCTTTCATTGTTTACACTTCTGTCGTGTGACATCACAAACTATGAAATGCCATTCAATGTTGCCATTCACAGAACAAAATATTTAATTCGCATCTTTACTCACGTGTATTGGCAACGATAGGGTTGATAGCAAGCGTAGAGTGTAATTTTAATTCGCTGCTTGATTATCACAACGTGGAAACGTAGTAGAAAGATGCGCCAAATTGCATCATTTGTGACGTCATAAAGACCACTCCTTGTTTGAAAAATCGGACATTTTAAAAAATTAATTAAACAAAAACTGTTGGGAAAATGGAAGTATTTTCTGGGTTCATGTTATTTCTTTTGCTCATTCTATTCATTTCAATGACTAAAAGTAGTACTTTTGACTGGAGGAAGCCACCCCATTGTGTCTATTAAATACAACGACTGCATGTTTTTAAATTTAAATCTTATTGTAAATAAATGAATTTTACTATTAGCTATTAGTGTTTTTTTAGCATGTAAGAGAAGTTTGAGCAACCTTGACGTTTATCATTATGTTCTCTTTGCAATTAGCTGGAGCGTCCACATGATCCATTGGGACGTGGCCAATGAAATTTATTTTCTAGAATTTCATCTTATCACTTGATCTTCAGAATGGAAAATACATTAATAATTATTATTTTTTTAATCCTTTACTCTCTATCTCTCTTTCTTTTTTTTCTTTTATTAATTACTAGTGGTATCCTCACGGCTTTGTACGTAATAGAAAAATTAAAAGGTGTTTTGGTTCGCCTGTATATTTACAAATGTATGGTGAATTTTCTCGCCAAATGGCTTGTACCCACGTTACGGTTCTACGTTATGATAATTTCGTAATTTACTCGTCCATCTTATGATATTTTTGTTCTTAAAATCGGAATAGAAAAAGAACCACATCGGATTTTCGAAAAATCGCTTCGAGGTGCACATCCCCATGCTACAAACTAAATTTGTGCCAAATTTCATGAAAATCGGTCGAAAGGTCTAGGCGCTATGCGCGTCACAGAGATCCAGAAATCCAGACATCCTCCGGACAGAGAGACTTTCAGCTTTATTATCTTACTAATATTATATATGCGAAAGTTTGTCTGTATGGATGTATGGATGTATGGATGGATGTATGGATGTTTGTTACTCTTTCACGCAAAAACTACTGAACGGATTTTGATGAAACTTTACAATAATATAGCTTATGCATCAGAATAACACATAGGGTAGTTTTCGTCCCGTTATGGGGGGCAAAACCCCCTTAGGGGGGCAATAAGACACAATTTTTGTATAAATTCTCTAATATTGGGATGAAAAACTACTTGCACATATTTACATTATATGTCCATCGAAAGCTCTGATTTTTCTGCTGAAGATGGCACCTGTTCGAAATTTCTAAGTAGAATAAAAAACGAGTTATGAGCTTTTTAGATCCATGTTCGAAGGCTTTCCTCAACTCAATACAGTATTTAGTGTATCATCTCAACTCCCAGTCGACAGCGACAATTGTTGTATTGTTGACTTTCTTTGCTTTTCGTGATTGTTCAAGGCTTTTCTCAAGTCAAATCTTGAAGTAAGATTTTTGCACAAGATTGGCAAATAATACATGATTTGGCTGATGATTTTCCATTTAAACGGAACTTTAATGTAATTAATGGTTTTTATTATTATTTATGCTGATTGAACACTTACTCATTATCCAAACAACCAGCAGATCGCCAAAATTTTTGCAGAAAGATTTCCGTAGCTGATGCATTTGGCAGTTTTTTCAACGTTGCTGTTTTTGAAGCCGAAGACTACGTCATAATGTTTCTCAGCTTTCACCATGTAAACAAAATATCGCCAATCAAAGAATTTTCAAAAGACTTTTTTTACTGTGTTAAATAATCCAGCAACTAAATTAGGCAAATCCATAAACAGCACAAAAACTTCCATTAATTTTCCTTTTAGCACAATTTCAAACAATCACCAAATTTTATTACTTATTTTGGTAACATTTCGGATGAAACCGTTTAGCGCCATTTTATGGTGACCAAAAATATCTCAGCATCTGGCGACGATATCTCTGTAACGAAAATTAATATCATATCGTTTTACAAACTAAGGAAAGAATGGGGGAGCATCATCGAAGGTACCCCGAAACGACTTTCGCAAATTCGGTAAAATCGCACCAAGAGCCACAATGATTGAAATTTCCCGAAATAACTAAAGCAAGTATAAAGGGATTACGAGCGCAGCTACTTTTTAACCGACTTCAAAAAGGAGGCGGTTATCAGTTCATACCGTATGTATGTTTTTTTTTTTGTTTGTCCACTCACAGCGTCTCACTTAGTGAACCGATTTTGATGATTTTTTTTAATAAATAGAGGATGGCTCAACTTAGGTCCCATTACTTTGTTTGACTATATTTGCCCTTTAGAAAAAAAGTTATGGGCAAAAAACAATAAATTTCATGCAATTTCCCTATCAAATGATTAAATTTAAAACCCATTGTTATGAAAGTTTGGTGCCATACGACAGTAACATTAATAGTAATTGTAATGATAATTTTGAATGAATACTTCTCTGAAGCAAGCATCAAGTTGCTTCTTGGGGATATTTCGATAATCGGGAATCTGGCGCTGTCGTCTCATTTTTGGCGTAAATAATTTTATTTTGGTAACCCTATGTGAATTATCGAAATCTTCCCTTCTTCAGTGTCATTGATCTATAGTGGGGGTAAACCTAACCTGGAAGCGAGGCGATGCAGTTATTAGGATGTGCTAAGCCTTCACAATGCTACCATTAAGTTTGCCTCAACTACACACACACAGTAGTATTTTTATCGTTATCATCTATGCCAGATTATCGGGGCTAAATAAGAAAATACAGGATTGCATCATGAGCAACTTAGATGCTGTGAAATGTAAATTAGTTAGGGAAAACGTAATACTTAAATGGTTATAATTAAATTAATTACACATGAATTCCAGAGAGGAACAAAGATAAGTTTTTAGTGCCAATCGCTTAAATTTTAAGGCGTGTTTGTAGATTTTTTTTTTTATTTTTAGTGTGGAGCATTTTTATGAAAAAAATAAGGTGAAGTTTCATGATGGTAACTGCTTACTATTTCTGAAATACCTACATTTACACTAAAAAGAATGAAATAAAAAATTTTGAAACAAAAATAGAACCGACTTCAAAATTGCTCTAAAAAGTGAAAAATAATTTTATTCTGTAAACACCATCGATAATGCTTTTAAACATAATTTTTGAAGTTGGCGCAAAAACGATAGATAAAATCATTCACAGTCATAACTCAACTACAACTATAAATTTAACCAGGCCCAGTTTCTTCACTATCACATACATTATGCATTGATGACAGCAAATTTGAATAAGATATAAATGTTTCATTCGTAACTTTGGATGCTTTTCTGAAAAAAATATGAACGAAGCATGGTACACTGAATTTTACGTTTTGTTTTTGCGCCAACTTCAAAAAATATGTTTAAAAGCATTATCGATGGTGTTTACAGAATAAAATTATTTTTCACTTTTTAGAGCAATTTTGAAGTCGGTTCTATTTTTGTTTCAAAATTTTTTATTTTTAATCACTTCGTACTTCACCAGCCATACAGAGAAGGTTTTAGACTCCATGTTAAAAAAAAAGTATCAACAGATTAATCTTTTTAAACATGAGAAGATTAATTTCATGTTTTTTAAATTTGTATATGCTTAAATATAGTGCTTTCGTTTCTAAATCAATACTACTTTGTTCTTTATGCTTATTGCTATTTTAGTTTTATGGGTAAGGAAGAAACTCGATTTTTAATCACGTCAAAAAGATGTGTTTTAAATTCTTTCACTTAAAACAGAAAACAAAAGCAAGTAACGATTTTTTCTAATAATTATTACTGACCCAGGCAACGCAGGGTATTTTTGCTAGTTAGTAATAATAAAGATCATAGTTGATCTTCTTTTCAGATTATTAATATTATCTTGCTGATTCTTTGGGCCTTTCGGATTGAATATTTGCTCGTTATTGTTTTATTATTTAATTTTAAACGTTTAGATATGGTAGCTACGACATATATTTCTTTAAGTTATTTTTCTATATCTCGTTTTTTTTTTTTTTTTTTTTTTTTTGACGGTTTCTTTCGGATTGAATGTTTTTTATGCGTTATTCTTTTATTATTTTGCATTAAAATTACAGTAATTAGGCATGATTACTTTTTAAATCGTACTTGGCGTAAGTTTTTCTAAAATTAAGATATAGTCATCCAGGATAACTTCGTGCCATTCGGTCAACTTTGCGCCACTTTAAATGTGTCAGTAGAGAGATTCGAATAAAAATAAAAAATTTAAAAAAAAAATCTCTGGAAGGAAGAATTCTAGGATCATGAAGTAATTACCTGACTGAAATCGTTCATTGTGAACGCTTTACTTTGTCAGAACTAAATTAAAGTTCTCTTCTTATCATCCCCTCCCCCCTCTTTATGAAAAATGAACCCCGATCCGTAAACACTTTTTTTTTCACAAATTTAATAGTTGCAGACAAAATAGGTTTCTCCTCATTTTAAAGGGTTAGGGGGTGTCAAGTGCCCCATCGGCTTTGAAAAGTTAATGTTTTTACAAAAAGTAAAAAGTGGGAGTGATTTTTGTTATTTTCCGTCAAAATATGCATCATACACTCCCCCCCCCCCCATAATATAAAGGGTGTCCCAAAATGAACGCAAGATTTGAATTTGCCGCCATTTTTGCAATAAATTGTGGGCAATCTTGAAAAAAGAACAATTTGGCAGCTGAGGGTCTAGGGTTATTACAAATGGAGCGTTTTCGATTCTATAATGCGTTTTCATTATCGAACAATTATTTGAAAAATAATGAAAGTTTGGGCGGGTCAAGCAGTTTACTGTTATTTGCGCTCGATATCGCAATTAGGTAATGCGCGGGTGGTTGTGGGATTGTTGACATAGACGTTTGACTTCAAATAACCCCATAGGAAGAAGTCTAATGATGTAAAATCACACGATCTAGGGTACAATTCGTATCACCGAAACGAGAGAGTACATGAACAGGAAATTCCTTATGCAGTGATTGAATTGTTTCGCTGGCTGTATAATAGCATAACACTCCATTTTTACTAACCCTAAACTCCCAGCTGTCAAATCGTTCTTTTTCCGTGGCTGCCAACAATTCACAGCAAAAATTGTGGCAAATTCAAATCTTGCCTTAATTTTGGGACACCCTTTAGAAAAATTGGAATGACCGGTCTGGAAACACTAACGCTGCTCTACGGAATCATAACTAGTAGTCATATTCTCCCCAACACCACTGCAGTTTTTTTCTCTCTCAGTCACAGCCCTGCTGCGAAAACAACGTTCAGTGATTCATATATTACTCCAAGGCTTGGATTTTGTCTTTCCCCTCGTTAACTGTTTTATCTTTTCACTAGCGGTACCCGCACGGTTTTGCCCGTAGTAGAAATTAAAAAGGTCATTTGGTTCGCCTGTATATTTACAAAAAAATGGATAGTGAATTTCTCGCCGATTTGATATGTTAAATGGCTCGCCTATGTTACGGTTCCATACGGACGAGTAATAATTTGGTAATTTACTCGTCCACGTTATGATAATTTGCCGGATGAAATGTTCTTAAAATTGGAATAGAAAAAGAACAAAATCGAACTTTCGAAAAATCGCTTCGAGGTGCACACCCCCATGCTACAAACTAATTTTGTGCCAAATTTCATGAAAATCGGCCGAATGGTTTAGGCGCTATGCGCGTCACAGAGATCCTGACAGAGAGATATCCAGACATCCAGACAGAGATAGATCCAGACATCCAGACAGAGAGAGATCCAGAAATCCAGACAGAGAGAGATCCATACATCCAGACAGAGAGAGATCCATACATCCAGACAGAGAGAGATCCAGACATCCAGACAGAGAGACTTTCAAATTTAATTATTAGTGCATAAAGATTATTGTTGCTACGTTTTATTTTAGTTTAATTTATATGTTTCTTTGTTGTATAATTTAACTGTGCTATCTTTATCAAAACACGAGGATATTTTTTTGCTAATTATGTTACATTTCTAAAGTTGCACTTTGAATTTCATGTTATTAAAATATATATACATTACGCTTGAACTACCTCCAACTGTTTCTGATATTTATCTCATTTACGCGAGTTAGCAGCTTTTTTTTTTTTTTTTTTTTTGAGTGAATACGAAGAAAAAGAAAATGTGTGTGTTTTTACATTACATTTCGATTACAGGCATCAATTATTTTTAACATTATTTTACTTTTCGTTTCTGTGTTCTGAAAACCAGTGAGAAAAAAACTATGCATCTGCTGCCAATACGTAATTATAAAATAGCATGAAATGAGAAAGAAAAAAAAGTTTGATGAACGATAAATTAAAAATGCAACACTGGAATCAGTTGATATTTTCCACAATACATTACAAACGTTTTCATAACTATTTCGCAAGTTTAAGTGACTGAATAACTAAAAGAGATATTTTTAAATACAATCCGCTCTCTGCCGGAGCCGTGCCCATTAGCAGTGTTTTACGAACCTCCCGTTTGACAGATGGCTCTGCATTTGTCATTGGAACATGCTGGCGCATGATCGAGAAAACAAAGGATTTCTTTTTGCGCAATACGTTCTGAAATTGAGACTGCATTTTCGACAAAGGGTCATTCCAAAATTTGGGAAATTTTTTCCCTCACCCTTTTGTATTTCTTTGAAATTTGGCTCATCGATTGTACCCTTCGAGGTAATCAAAAGTCTAAATTTTTAGATTTTTATCTCTATTATTTTTTTATTTATGACACTTTGATTTTTCGAAAAACCCGCTTTTTTTCATGGATGTTTGAACATAAAATGGACGATAACTCAGCACCAAATATAGATAGAAAGATTTGGTAAAAAGCATTTTAAAGTACATTAGTTGCTGTTTAATTGGATATGCAACATGACTAATTTCAGAAAATTTTTAATTCTTAAAAAATGAAATTTAAATTTTAAATTTAAATTTCTCAGAAAAGGTATAATGAATTTTTTTTTTAAATTCTCAAAAATTTGTGTGTATTTTATCTTTATTTGTGCAAAGTTTCAAGTTGGGATCTTAATGGGATCATATTTTTATGAATTTTTAAATAAAATTTGACTTATGAAACAATGACATTTTTCAGATTCTAACTAGTTAAATATGGGGTTTTCTTACTGGGGATGGTCTAGTAAGTAGTAATTGATCATGATTATGCTTAAAATGAGCTGACATGAATTTGTAGATTGGTAAGCCCCGCCTCCCCCCCACCACCACTTTTATTTTTTTTCTCAAAACATTTCGAAAATTAAAATTAAATAAATAAATAAATAAAGCAAAATAAATAGTAAACTTATTAAAAGTTGGTAAATAATTTTCTTTAAAGCAAGAAAAAGCCCCAGCACCACCATTTCTTTTTTTTTTCAAAACTATTTTCAAAACGCAAAAAATAAATAAATTAATAAAATAAAACAAAATGAATAGAAAGCATATAAAAAGCTGGTAAATGTTCTTCTTTAAAGCAATACGAAGTACATCCCCCCCCCCACCCACACATACGATTAACACTATAATAGTATCACGCCTCACCTGACGCTTTTTTTTCGGACCAAGTGTTTCTTTTTCAATCCGAACTTCACAAAATTTACTTAATTCACTATCTGATAAGGAAAGTTATGATTCATTTCATCCCCTACCCCTGCGCCAACTTTCAATTTTGGAGGGAGGAAAGAAATAGTTTGCCCCAAGATCATAGCAGAATAGGTTCCCCCCATTTTGTTTCATTCTTTTCACACTAAACTAAAAATCAATCTAAGTATCAGATCATATGTATCTCCGCATAAAACTGTCTTTCTACAACATTTGGAGTGCGGCGGTCTTCTTTTCTTTAATGCTAGTTTTCTTTTTAGTTTCAGTTGTAAAGGAGAGCAATGCAGCGAGATATATTTATGCATATATTAAAAGCAGTTATAGATCAAACAAATTTTGCTAGTTTGAGCATAACCTTCCATGTTGTTAAGCTTCATTCCAGATTGCTCTTCCCCCTCCCTTTCCCCCTCCCCCTATCGTCTCACTTTTCGAAAGAAAAAAAAAAGCTGCAAATGAGTAGTTCTATTTGTCTGTTAAAGTTTTTCTGACTTTTAGTTTTTATGACAACCCCCCCCCCCCATTTATAAGCCTTAGTCACTGATGATGTTTAGCAGCGTGCATCCCAGTTTATTATGATTATAACTCTTACGTGCCAGCTTTTTTTTTTTTTAATACAGTTTTGAAAAAAAAAAGATAAAAAGTGGTTGTGTGGCGGGGGGGGGGGGGGGGGGGGGGGTGGTACCAATCTACAAATTCATGTCAGCTCATTTCAAGCATAGTCATGATCAATTACTACTTACTAGACCATCCTTAGTAAGAGAACCCTATATTTAACTAGTTAGAATCTGAAAAATGTCATTATTTCATAAGTCAAATTTTATTTAAAAATTCATAAAAATATGATCCTATTGAGATCCCAACTTGAAACTTTGCACAAATGAAGATAAAATACACACAAATTTTTGAGAATTTTTTTAAAAAAATTCATCATACCTTTTCTCAGAAATTAAAATTTAAAATTTAAATTTCATTTTTTAAAAATTAAAAATTTTCTGAAATTAGTCATGTTGCATATCCAATTAAACAGCAACTAATGTACTTTAAAATGCTTTTTACCAAATCTTTCTATCTATATTTGGTGCTGAGTTATCGTCCATTTTATGTTCAAACATCCATGAAAAAAAGAGGGTTTTTCGAAAAATCAAAGTGTCATAAATAAAAAAATAATAGAGATAAAAATCTAAAAATTTGGACTTTTGAATACCTCAAAGGGTACAATTGATGAGCCAAATTTCAAAGAAATACAAAAAGGTGAGGGAAAAAAACTTTGGATCACTTGACATGGAATGACCCCAAAGTAACTTTATTCTCTACTAGTGGCACCCGCACGGCTTCGCCCGTAATAGAAAAATTAAAGGTCTTTTGGTTCGCTTGTATATTTACAAATAATGTAGGGTGAATTTTCTCGCCAATTGGCTTGTACCCACGTTACAGTTCCACGTTATGATAATTTCGTATCTCGCCAATTGGCTTGTGCCCATGTTACGGTTCCACGTTACGATAATTTCGTAATTTATGATACTTTTTTTCTTAAAATTGGAATAAAAAAAGAACCACATCGAATTTTCGAAAAATCGCTTCGAGGTGCACACCCCCATGCTACATACTAACTTTGTGCCAAATTTCATGAAAATCGGCCGAACGGTTTAAGCGCTATGCGCGTCACAGACATCCTACGGACATCCTACAGACATCCTCCAGACATCCTCCGGACAGAGAGACTTACTGCTTTATTATTAGTAACTAGAGGACGCGACAGACATTGTTCTGTTCAAACTTCGCAAATTGAAAAAATTTAAAAATTTTCAATAAACTGTCAAGTGTTCGAACCGTTTTGTTGAAAAAATATGTAAAAAGAAAATGTTTTTAAAATACTTGGTGTCACAATGCGTATACATTTATTACAACTTGATTTATCTAATACCCACTGAGCAGTTGTTTTATTAACTATTTTTTCTTGCGTACTTGAAAGATATTCATGTATTGAATGGCTTGTTCCTTCAGCCACACTCAAAGGTAAAAATCTTCCACAGATATTTAGTGTAAAAAAACTAACTACCTAGTACATCTAAAACAAACGGGAATTCCCGTTGCAACGACCCCCGTATGAAAAAAGAATTTAACTATTGAGAAGCTGTTGTTTCAAGAGATAAAGGTTTAAAACGTTTCTCGAACAAGCGAAAATCAATCATCCCCTTCCCAGCGATGTAAAATAACATATTCTTCAACTAAAACGACTAAACTCTCTTTAAACCAAAAACAATTCTTTGCAATTTGAAATATTTTGCCAAATAAACGAAAAACATATGAAATTGCGTTAATCGTAGCTTTAAATTTTAAAATAATCCCACAACTTTATTGTTTATCGCCAAAGTCACCAAGCCACTACGCTACTGTAATCCAGCCGATTAGTGAGCGAAACAAGCTCCGATCGATTAGCGATCCGATCTTTTGAACGAAAACTTCGTGAATTTTCTTCCATTACTTTACTATAAAATAAATCGCGAGACTTAAAATCGTTGCTTTCAAGAAATGAAGGCTTCAATCTCTCGTTCTACGTTTTAAGACATGTCACAGCATAGGACATTTTCATTACAAAAATCACAACTGGCTTTTTTATTTTCCTTTGGTAAAGAGTTAAATATTTATTTCAGTTCTCGTTCAACAATAGGGGAAAAAATATTAATCATTTAAGAGATATAAAAATCTAATGATTAACTAAATTAATTAACAAAAACGTTTCCTATTCGATCAAACTGCGACTCTAAATCATTTTCGGATCAACTTAATCACACTCAAAAAATGTCATCAAAATCGGTTCAGCCGTTTAGAAGCCTTACGATGACAAACATCCGCACAGAAAAAAAATATATATTACTAGTGGTACCCGCACGGCTTCGCCCGTAATAGAAAAATTAAAAGGCCTTTTGGTTCGCCTGTATTTACAAATAATGTATTGTGAATTTTCTCGTCAATTGGCTTGTACTCATGTTACGGTTACACGTTATGATAATTTCGTATCTCGCCAATTGGCTTGTGCCCATGTTACGGTTACACGTTATGATAATTTCGGAATTTATGATAGTTTTTTTTCTTAAAATTGGAATAAAAAAAGAACCACATCGAATTTTCGAAAAATCGCTTCGAGGTGCACACCCCCATGCTACATACTAACTTCGTGCCAAATTTCATGAAAATCGGCCGAACGATTTAGGCGCTATGCGCGTCACAGACATCCTACAGACATCCTACAGATATCCTACAGACATCCTCCGGACAGAGAGACATTCAGCTTTATTATTAGTAAAGAAGATTACCGAATATTTTTGTCTACAATTTTTTTTTACAGTATCTTCAATATATATATTTTTTTAATTACAATTGAGCTCATTTCTAACTGTACATAAGAGCTATTTTTTGATAATAGCTTCATATATTATTGAAAAACTTTTAAAATACTTCCATTTATGAGTTATCCTATTGTCTAATACTTCGTATGAATCAAAAATCTGATTAAAAAGAACTGAAATTTATGCAAAGTTACAACTTTTAAAAACACGGAATAACCAGCTACAGAGCATGGAAATTCGAAAGAGAACGAGCTGATGTGTGCATCATATGACTTCCTTTTTATTCCAATTTTAATGTCATTTTCCCATTATTGGTAATTTTAATGTGATTCAATAGTTAACTCTCTAAACATCACCAACAGTGGCCAAATTGAAACCAGATTTTAAATCGCCAAATTTGTCGCCAAGTTGGCGACAAAACTTGTCGACAAAAGTCTGGTGATATATCGCCAAGTGTCCGCCAAATTGTAACACCACTTGAGTTCACATCGAAATTAACAATGATTTCCCCCCAAAAGGGGCAAAAGACCCCCTTAAAAACAACCGAATACAACCAAAAGGGGAGGTGCACAACTAGACCCCACTAGGAGTCTACGTATCAAATTTCAAAATTCTAGGACATACCGTTCTTGAGTTATGCGACATACGTCCGCACATTCGCACATACGTACATACGTACATACTGACGTCACGAGAAAACTCGTTGTAACTAACTCGGGAATCGTCAAAATGGATATTTCGCGTGTCTATACGTTCTTAGGCACTTATTGGGGGTGAGCAAAATGGAAATTAAAGTCCATTTTTGAGTGAAAATTTTTTCGCGAATACGATACTTCCTTTTTTGTAAAAGGAAGTAAAAAACAAAAGTTTCAAAAAAAAAAAAGAAAAGAAAGAGAAAGAGAAAGTTTCAAAACCTGGTTGCAAGCCTGATTGTGAAAATTCAAATTTGTCAGAACTAATCCCCCCTCCCCCTTTTTTTTTCTTCTTTTTTTATATTATCTTTTCTTTCTCTTTTTTCCCCCAAGTTTTCAACTCTAACATGTTGTCTTCTGCGAAATTTAAATTTAAATTTTCGGCAAGTTCACCATCTATTTTTCTTTCTCTCGGTGCTTAATTGCACAGGTTTATTTTGATGAGGACTACAATCTGAGTGCTTTGCCTCCCTTATGCATGATATATTTTATTACACATATAAACAACACATGAAAGAATTTACATCACAAAGAAGGGAAAGTACAACCGGAGCGAGGGTGGGAGTCGAACCCACCGCCTCAAGCGTGCCAATGTCAAGCAGTCACTCAGACCGCTCGTACGGCCACTGACAGTATCTATTTTAATAGCTTTTCCATCGATTTTGGAAAAACTGCAGCCAGATACCAATGCCTTCCCAAATTTACAATCCGCTTTCAAACTGATTGCTTCGAGAACAAAAACAAAATGCAGGATACTCCCGATTATCCAGAAATGGTGACCCGGAAAATCGGTAAATATGTATAATCCGAAACCGTTCGTTTTGCAAAAGAATAAGTTACTTCTGAAAAAAATTATTTTCATGTAAAAAATGTGATCAATTTAAACATTGTAAATGATCGCAATTTCATCTGACCAAAACATACTTGTTAAAATAACTAACGTATTACAATTATTGGCAGTACATGTCTCTTAATGTTTTTTTCTTTTTTAATCGAACAAAAATTTGTGTCTCTTTTGCACGTATTTTTCTTTCTTTCTGTGAAACATTTTTTTTTTTTTTTGCTGAGAACTATTTTTTAAACTAACCGATAGAGTATGGGAACATACTGTAAGCGAAATAGAATTCCTAGAATTCTGACTACTGCCCAGTTTATGTGAAATATGCTCAAAATGCGGTGACGAAACTTTCCAGTGGGAATTTCAAGTTAAAGAAGAGAGAACTATTTGCCTAGGATTACTAAATTCCCAGCTAAGTCATGCCCTTTGATCCCTCCTCCCCCCCCCCAAACAAAACCTAATCTGCTATTCTAAGTGTCCCTTATCTAAGATGAATTTGACGTACTCCCAATCTTGGCTGACATTTATCGCTCCTGCTATCGCCAGGTGTCGCCAGGCTACTTTATCCATTTGGCAACCCCGGTCAGAGTAGCCGCGCTATAAATAGGGAGCACCTTCGAACACGATAACTTGTACTTTAACTTCAAAATATTATTCTACCTCTTAATAATTATCCTAATATTTTCCAATTTCTAAAAATGTCGGTCGGTCCGCTAGAAAAAATTCCGAGAGAGGAAACTTTGAGACTTCGCAAAACTTATATTGGGTATGTTTTGATCCGTAATTTATTTCATTGCTTTATTTTAATTCATTAATATTCATTAGTTTTGTATGAGCGATGTTTAAAAAATGGAATACTTTGTGTGTTTATTTTTATGTCATTCGATAATGTTAATTTTGTTAAAGAAAGTGTTTTAGTTATTCATCTGTGAAACGTTTGTGGTTTGTCCGAATGCTAAATTCGTCATGTGTGCATAAATTATGATTATTAGATGAGAAAGGAGCAAGCCTTTCGTCAATTCTTTCCATTGGTGAAGAAAAAATTTTATGGTTTCTCTAATGACATTTATTTCAAATTAAAATACTGATATCTGAAAGTACATTTTTGCGTGCACTGTCCTCAGTTTAATTTCAACTTTGCTCTTTTTTTCTCTCGAAATACTCCATGACGGTCGTGACATGCCAAAATTGTATCTTATGGTTTTAAAATGCTGTGTTGTGAAAAGTTAAAAGAAATACAGTTCCCCTTACCTAGTGCTGTAGAAGGTGTAAGAATAGTAGAATTTATATTATACATAAATTAAAAAATAAGAGAAAACGCGCCGAAACTTTAGAGAAAAGATGGATGGGTAACTCAAATTAAAATGTAGAAAGATATTAAGAAAAAAGGGTATTAAGCTATAGGCAGAAGGAGGAGAGTCGGCAGGCTATAAGGACAAACGGTGTAAGGAAATGACAATCAGATTTTTTATTTTTCTGAAAATACACTCCATACAAGCAGGACGAATGGCATATTCGTCAGTAAACTTTTAAGTTTAGAAATCATAGGAAAATTTTAATGTTAATAGTTACATTTTAAAATGACGTATATGCTTATCAGATATTGAGGAGTGATATTTCAAAAAATATTAAAATAAGATTACAATGTAAAATTCATTAAAAATCACAGGGTATGCGCTAGTTTGCGAAGCGAGGCAAAAGATGTACTCTGTACATTGCCACAAAGTCTCCTTTCAGCGAATTTTCTCGAAATTTTAAATAATCTTCAAATAATGAACTGGTTATTTTTCGATAGATTTTTTTTTTCTTAAAATAAATTTTCATGTGAACTCACGAAGCTCGGCTATTGTACATCGTTTCAATGTAATTTTATAATTTTTGAAGAAAAAGAAAATGCTAATTTCTGTACAATCATCTAAAAATTCGCTTTAAATGTTTCAATTACTCAGAAAGATTTCCAAATATAGGAAAATGTGCTTAACTTCATTTTAAGTTGAGTTTTTTAAATGGCAATTTTTTAAATTAAAATCGCACGCTACGAAATTCAAAGCAATTTAAAATACCAAAATTTTCCCAATTAAATTAAACATAAATGCTTACGAGTCATTTTTGATCTAAATTGGGGAGCTATTATCCCATTTGAGTATTTTATTTTTCAATAAAATTAATACATTTTTTTAATTATTTGTTATTTCATTTTTAAATGGTATTCATAATTTTATTTTCTTTTAAATTTGTGATACTCGCTAAAAAATATAATTTTTACTTAAAAAATTGTAAAAACAGCAAATCTTGTAACGAAATTTTCTTTACAGTGAGTGTTTTAACCAGAACCAAGCGATTTCGTTTTAAGAGACTTCACTGTATTAAACGGAGATTTTAGTTGAAAATATGATAACTAAGTTTCTTTCAAACCACTTTGTAATCCGGATACTGTGAGAAGCGAAAATATGGAACTAATTTTTTTTATAAAACACTCTTCTTAAATACATTGGAAAATTCGCATTCTTTCTTATTCATTTTTTTCCAGGGACATAAACTTAGTTATAGTATTTCGTTTCACATTGATAATTCTTACCTGTTTTTATAAATTTTATCAGCATTTGAAGTTATTTTACGCAGTTTTTTTCTCTCCCGAGCACCCCCAGTTATTCTGTAACTGTTTAATACTAAATTTTCATTCATGTAATCTTGCACTAAAACTCAAAAGACACAGAATGCGTTTGAAAAATTATCTTTGAAAAAGTACGAAAAAAATGTCTAAAATAAGTTTTAAATAAAATATAAAAGCGATTATGTTAAAATTCATCTACTAGTAATAAATGGAGGCTTTGAAATTTAAAAGCTTTGTTGATAACGTCATGAAAAATAAATTTTAACATTGTTTATAAACGAATCATTTATAAAGTAAAACTAAATTTATATAACTCCATTTTATGCAAAGTTACTTTCAACGCACCTACAAGCGTATTTCACGGGTTACAAATTAAGAAACAACCCTCACCCAGAGAATATTACTTTCATGATTTGTATTTTAAATAAAAATTTTGCATCGTAAAAAATGGGGAGAAAAGCTATTAGAGTTTTTAATATGAGTTAAAAAGTTTATATTTAATTTCAAAATTTCAAATGTCGTAAATGCTACATGTTAAAAATCAAAACAGTACTCATATCTTCTTTGTCTGCCATCTACCATTTAACCCTCAAAAAGGTTTTTTTTAATCGAATCGATCAATATTCCGGTCTATTACTCTTTTCGTATGTTTCACTCCTCCAAAACACAACTCCCCTTACAAATTTCAAAATTGCCGTTTACATTGCATTTTCCAGTCATCCAAGTATTATTCAACTTCTTCACTTGTATAATTTATTCATTTTTACTTTCTTCTATATCTAATATATAGAAGAAAGTATTGGATTCGTGCAAATTTTCGAATTTCGAATTTTGACGGATTCGAACGTTTTGAGGTGTGCTGAGTCCATTTCGACCATTTTTGGAAAATGTCTGTCTGTCTGTGTGTATGTGTGTGTGTATGTATGTATGTGTGTGTGTATGTATGTGTGTCACGTCTGTGTGTGACCAGTTTTTTGTGGCCGCTCTACAACAAAAACTACCGCATGAAATCGAACGAAATTTAGTACACATATGTGCCCCTATGTGAACTTGTGCCCATTAGTTTTTGGCGCGAATTCCTCCAAGGGGGGTGGAGCAATGGGACGTTTTTCGAGTTACGCGTGCTTGCTATTCCTCAGGAAGTTACTGGCGGAATCAAACAAAATTTGGTCCATATGTTGGTATTAACAAGAACAGGTGCTGATTCAATTTTGGTGTCAATAACTCAAACGGGGGTTGAGCTGTAGAACGTTTTTTGTCGTCAATTGTGACTGCTGTATCTCAAGAAATAATGAACGGAATGAAAGAAAAATTTATCGGCAAGTAGCCCTTAGTGGGTATAAGAACTGATTTTATTTTTGTGTCAACAGCTAAAAGGGGGGTAGCGCAATCACCCGTTCTTTTTTTCCATTTTGAGTGCCCTATCTCAAGAAGTAATGCTACGTTCTGGTTGAAATTTGGAATATATGTGAATCCATATGTGAACAGGCTTTGGTTCAATTTTGACGGCAATCGCTCCAAGAGGTGTTGATTTTTTTTTTTTTTTTGAATAAAAATAGCTTTATTAATGCAACAATAAGAAAGATAAATCGTAATAGATTGTCGTCTGCGTATTTCTCGTGATTTTAATTGAATGGAAATGATCGGAAATATTATCTCAATGATTTAAAATTTTTAACTGTTGCCATCTTATGTTTGTTAACAAATAAAATATTTGTAATTAATTCAAGCAAGGCTTTTAAAATAACTTTCAATTTTCGCTCTTTGCTTTGCTTTTGCAATAATTCAGACACTGGGATAGTCGTCAAGTTTTTGCATGTGTAATTTTGTTTTTGTTTTGAATATTGCTTCCTCGTCAAGCATGGGGAGGGATCAGAAAAAGGAAAAATATAGAAGAAAGTTTCGTGATGGCCACAACATACTAGTTTTTAATGATTTTATATTGGTTTCTGTATATATCAAAATTGTTCCAGTCAGTGTCGCTCGTGAACTGTTTGTTCTGTTCACCCCAATCACCACATCCGGTGAAACCCTCACCAGGGTTAGTACGGGGTGATTGGTGGAGTTTAAATAAATAAAATAACTTAAAAAATAAACAATGTTGAGTTGTCATTTGAGGAAAATTATATCTATAAGACTGCAGTGCTCATTTTCCAAAAAAGCAAGATATCCTTGGTATATTTTCTTCAGTATATCGAAACTAAATAAGCAAATATAACTCGAGTTATCTAAAACTTAATTTAAAAAACAGCGAGTTTGTATAAGTACACATCTTTTTTTATAATTTCTTAATATTTTTGCTGTGCGTAAAAGGAAAAACTGCATAAAAACATAAATATATAGAATTAAACAAAATTAAGTAAACTTAATTTAAGATTTACATAAAATTTTACAAAATATTTAAAAGTTGAATAACAAATAAGAAAGAAGCCCTGAAATGTCAGGTAGAAAAACAATACATAAAAGTTTCAATCTGGGGAAAAAAAAGCGAACTAGTAGCTGTGGAATCATGAAAAAAAAAAAAAAAAAAAAAAAAAATTACCGAATATTTGATTTTTTTTTTTTTTTTGTAATGAACTTTATGAATGATTAGGTTGCTAAGATTTTTTGAACTTGGTATCGGTTTTTTTCCCACTTAATTTTAGATGAAATTATCATTTAGTTACCTATTTATTTATTTTCTTAGCAACGCGGCATGAGCTATATGGTATTTTCCATAATTGTTTAACGAAAACTAAATATCCTTTCAGAGTACCTCATGGTAATGCATCACCCGAAAGTCTTTTATTTTGGGCAACAATTATATTTCAATTTGACGGAACTAATTCAATATTCATTGAAACATACACTCATAATCTGGTTTTTCAGGACTCAAAAATCAAGTTATATACTACTCGTGCAGTTCGACGAAACAGGGTCACTTTTAAGGGAATGTTCCCGCGGCCTTTAAGAAATCGGTCGGTGATGACGTCATAGCCATTCGAATGTTATTAATTGTTTTCTTCACTAGGTCAGGAAACTATTTTTTGTCTTTCCGTTATTTCCATTACGAATCAAAGATAGAATAGAGAGAAATGTTCGAAATCTGTAGCGTCTTTTTGAGGTCATGCAATACCTTGACTGATTCTATGTTCTACAAGATCTCGCGAGAGATATAATTATAAGAGATGCAATCGCTTTGGGAACTTTAAGTCAAAATTTCTCTTATTTAAAATACCCGTCTAATAGTTTTATTGTATTTTTTATTTGGTATAAAGCGGAGGAAACACTCCTAAAATATTGTGTAATTATTATTCAATCCGTTTAAGATAAGGTATTAGCCTGGTTCAAGAGTGTACATCCCCCCCTCAAAGTTCAATGGTGCAAATCTCCCCCCCCCCCCAAGTCAAATTTTTTTCTCAACCGCCTTCCCAATTTTTGTTTTTTATCTGTTTTTTTTGTTTATTTTTTAAATATTTTAATTAATTAATTAATTAATTTTTAGTTATTATTATTATTATTATTATTATTTCATTAGAAAAGTTCTGTGCTACGCCAATGACATACACACACATATACACGCAAACTAAATAAATGAAAGAAAATATAAACAAAATAAAATAAATAATTTAAATTAAAAATAGTTCAATAAATGAAAGTTGAATTTAAAAAAAACCTGTGGGCACCCCTCTGCCTGGTTAAACTGTCTTGCTGGTTCTTTTTAGCCACTTCAGAAATAGTATGCAAAATAGATTATTTTGTTAAAAATAGTACAACTTTATCGCAGCAAAATAACATATCTCCAAGTTCGAGAACTTCCTCTCTCTACTTCACAACATCACGACATTTCTCTCCTTCGTATTTCATAGAGTATTACAATATTCAAAAATTCCTAAAGTAGCTTCTAAACAGACAAGCAGACACGTGAGAATGATTGAATGATGCAATAAGCTGTGTACAACATTGCGAACTTCTCTCTCTCTCTCTCTCTCTCACTTTTTTTTTCTTTACTAATAATAAAGCTCAAAGTCTCTCTGTCAGGATGTCTGGATGTCTGGATCTATGTGATGCGCATAGCGCCTAGATCTTACGGCCGATTTTCATGAAATTTGGCACAAAGTTAGTTTGTGGCATGGAAGTGTGCACCTCGAAGCAATTTTTCGAAAATTCGAGTTTGCTCTTTTTCTATTCCAATTTTAAGAACATTTTCCCGAGCAAAATTATCATAAGATGGACGAGTAAATTACCAAGTTATCATAACATGGAACCGTAACATGGGTACAAGCCAATTGGCGAGAAATGCACCGTACATTATTTGTAAATATACAGGCGAACCAAAAGAACTTTTAAGTTTCGACAGAGGGCAAAACCGTGCGGGTACCACTCGTGTTAAATAAAGAGTAGAAAATTTATTTCATATCGTTGGCGAAGGAGGTCTGGGTCTTCTAAATTTTTTTTAAATTATAATATTAAATATGCCAAAAAAAATTGAAATTATTAAAATAAAATTTTTGAAAAATATTACTTTGTATGAGCAGGCGATAATAAAATTGTGGTAAGATAAAAATTCTAAAAAGAGATTATTAGAGAAATTTAATACCTGAATATTTATTATGGCAGTTTCTGTTTCATTTTTAGAAAATGTTTCAATTTTGAAAAATTTAATATACGAAAGAGACTGAAACAACTTTAAAAACGTATAATCATAATAATCAACTATACTTTGTTTCCAAAAAGTCATAGTATCAACATTTAGTTTTGAAAAAAAAAGTGGAAAGAGGAGAAAAAAAAAAGTCTTTAAAAAGAGCAAAAGTGAAGTTTATTTCCTGAAAGAAGACCTGAATAAATTTTGACAATGGCTTAAAATAATTTAAAAGATAAAGGGCTCTAGGTCCCTTTATTATTATTATTATTTAATTTTGCGTAATTATTTTGAGGGGACGGGAACACGAACACAGTAGAATCTCGATTAACTGACATGATCGTGATTGAACTTCCTTCGGTAAATCGAAAGTTCCGGATAAAAGAGAGCACTTACAAATGGCTGTCAGTAGAAGGCAGAAACTTTACCTCTGGATTTGAATATGTATAAGTTAAAAAAAATACCACCAAATGTAATATTTTTGACTATATTAAAATATTAATCTTTTTCAGTAAATTACCTCCCATTAGCCAGGGCTAAAGCAGAAATACGTGAAATACACCACCAGCTCAGTCATTTCCAGCCGAGGACTGCAGTTTCGTGCTTATTGGCAACTCATCAGCCCGGCATAGGAAAGTGACTGAGCTGGAGATGGAAAAGTGGTTCTTTTTCTATTCGAATTTTAAGAACAAAAATATCATAAGATGGACGAGTAAATTACGAAATTATTATAACGTGGAACCGTAACATGAGCACAAGCCAATTGGCGAGATACGAAATTATCATAACGTGGAACCGTAACTTGGGTACAAGCCAATTGGCGAGAAAATTCACCATACATTATTTGTAAATATACAGGCGAACCAAAAGACCTTTTAATTTTTCTATTACGGGCAAAGCCGTGCGGCTACCACTAGTAAACAATAAATTCGGTCAATAAATGTCATGCAAGTCTGAAATTTCAATATGCGTTTAATGAGACGCAATAATAGTATGTCATGCACAAGAAACCCAATCAAACAGGCTTACCTATTGTGCACGAATCCTAGGAAAATAGCACTAAACATGAAATAATGTGAGCTGTACTAAAAAAAAAAAGGAGAAAAAGAGAAATTTATGCAGTTTTAGTTTCCACGGAGCAGGGCCGTAGACAAAGTGGGGACCGTCGGGTTAATTCAAACCCCGAAATTTTAACCTTTCTCTAAAAAATAAAGAAACGAAGAATATCTGATCATAATTCTTCCCTCTACTCCTCCTTCACTTGACCTTGTTATACAAATCTCCTTTCCAGTCAGACCCTTTCTCCTTCTCATCCCCTCCACACCCACATACACATTTAAACGAAAAAAATTCAAAACGTCCTAACTTTTTTACACCTTGGTTCTTTCCCAGAGTGTTAATGACTTTTATTACAAAATAACATTTTAAAAACATTTTTTGTTATATATACTTCAACAATACTCAACAGATTTACAAAATCAAAACTACCATTTTTATTTTATTATTTTTTTTTCCGGGTGGCAATTGTAGATTGCTTTTTAATTGTAACTATTTTCACGAACTTGCTCGAAAGTTTTTCTAAAAGCCTCTGTTGCGTGCATTTGTAATTGTAGACATGTAATAAACACTGTATCATGTATTGTAGACCGTATAAGTGCAGGCAGTTAGTTCTCTTATTTTGTCGAGTCTAAATACATTACGAAATTTTTGAAGTAGTTAATCGAAATAATTATTAGAAACTAATTTTGTAATTACTTTTCAGTTTAATTTTTGCAAACAACGTAATAAATATAATTTTTAAACGCCATTTTTTCCCCATTATATGTCTGGAACCATTTTTGCCTCCGACCATGTCCCTCCCCGAAAAAATATCCTGGCTACGGCCTTGCCACGGAGTCCCAAACACCAAAACAAACCAGCAGGATCATGCGTTAACCACTCCTCCCTCAAATGGAAGGACAAAAGGCGATAGTCTTGCTCCACGGATGTCTGTAAAGAGCGTGTTGCCTGTAAAAGAGTGACTGTTCTTGCCTGTAACCTATATTTCAGTGTTTTCTAGCGTATTTAGCCACCCTCTGGATGGCTGCCCCGGTATGAAACCTTACTAATCGCCAAACGTTTTTTCAGTCCTTTTTCTAGGCGGAGAAGACGTGTCCCACACTTTGCCGCAATGAAGAAAGAAGCCTAATCCTCCAGAACGCAATGGGACACTCCCTTTGCGAGTGTGACATAACCATAAAATCCATAAACTTTCGTTTCGCTGTCCCACAGAGAAGACAGCGACCAGAGCATGCTTTTGTGTAAATTAAAAGGACTAAATTTAACGATTATCCTTGCCCCTCTAATCTTCTCGGCCTGTGATTCGATGTCGCGCAGGCCGAATAACCATTTCTTCTATTCGTCCATCGAGGGGAAGGTAATGTTTCACCTTTCATCTTGTGTTCTTATTGTTGAAAAGTAACTGCATGCATGTACTGTTCCTGTATGTTTCTTTCCCCCCATCCCCTAACTCTGCACCACCATTACGTGATTCGTCATTCCCTGCCTACTGCAAAATGAGTGGAGAGATATAATCTCTTTTTGGAATCGTTCTTCCCTGCTGTAAAACGAGTGGCGAGATCTATTTTTTTACCATTATTCTTCCCCACTGCAAAACGAGTGAAGAGATCTTTTTTTTTTTTTTTTTGCATCATTCTTCCCTTCTGAAAAACGAGTAGAACGATCTAATGCTTTGGAATGATTCTTCTTTGTTGGAAAACAATTAGGGAGATCTAATATTTTCGAATCATTCTTCTCTTTTGCAAAGAGAGTGAAGAGGGCTATTGTATTCGAATCATTCTTTCCTGCTGAAAAACGAGTAGAGAGATCTATTTTTTTTTTTTTTTTTTTGCCATTATTCTTCCCGACTGCAAAACGAGTGAAGAGATCTTATTTTTTTTTTCGCATCATTCTTCCCTTCTGAAAAACGAGTGGAACGATCTAATGCTTTTGAATGATTCTTCTTTGTTGGAAAACAATTGGGGAGATCTAATATTTTCGAATCATTCTTCTCTTTTGCAAAAAGAGTGATGAGGACTATAGTTATTCGAATTACTCTTCCTTATTGCAAAACGAGCGGCAGAGATCTAGTGCAAAACTAGTGGAAAGATCTCACGTTTTGGAATCACATTTCGAACTGCAAAACAAGTGGAAAGATCCAAACATCCTTTCCGATGTATTTCATGTACGTTTTAGAACGTCGGCTAAAATTAGTAATTTTCCGAAATGTCGCTTTGCTGTCGTATGTTTTATGAAGACTCTTTTTTAAAAAACATCCTGGTCTTCCTTTAAATGAACATCTCTTCACTCGAAAATCATGAAGTAAGTTGATCCATTTTCCTTTTTAGCCTTCCCCTCCAAATCCAAATGAAAATGTATCTTTCGGCAGCACTTCTATGTGTACTTCTTCATTACAACATGTTTGCAGGACAGGAATGTTTCTGTTTTGATTTGTTTGTTATGTATAAAATATCAAGAGGCATCAGCTAAAAATGTAGCGCTAAAAATGCATGACTATCGTTAATTATTTTATCGCTCTGACATTTACTTTTAACGTCATTTCAGGTTTTCAAACATACTTTACGGTTTTAAATATAATAAATTACTCCATTACTCAAAAACGTTTACTTTAAACGATATTTAAGGCTTCGAAACACACTTTTAACTGTATTGAAGGATTTAAAACATACGAAATAATTAATGTTTAAGTTGTTATTGTTAATGGTGCAAGTTTCCCAAGAAAATTCAATGATTCAACAAAAACATTCGAATCCTATTTATAAGACGAATAACGTCACATTTTCTTGAACTCACGTGGCTTTTTTCGACAGCATAATTATTTGAATTTGTACCTAGAAATAAGTTATAAACTGAATTGAGAAAACCGTACATAAAGCCAAATTTATTTAATGTTATTTCTCCATTATTGCAGTTTTAATGTTATTCAAGAGTTAACTCTCTAAATATCACCAACAATGGCCACATTAAAACCAGATTTTTAAAAAAATCGTGAAATTTGTCGCCAAGTTGGCGAGAAAACTTGGCGACCAAAAGACAGGCGATATATCGCAAAGTGTCCGCCAAATTATAACACCACTTGAGTTTACATCGAAATTAACAAAGATTTCCCGCCAAAAAGGAGCAAGAGACCCCTTTAGAAACTCCCGAAATGCAACCAAAAGGGGAGGTGCACAACTAGACCCCACTAGGAGTCTACGTACCAAATTTCAACTTTCTAGGACATACCGTTCTTGAGTTATGAGACATACATACACACATACGCACATACATACGTACATACAGACGTCACGAGAAAACTCGTTGTAATTAACTCGGGAAACACCAAAATGGATATTTCGGGCGTCTGTACGTTTTTAGGTACACATGTACGTGTGGTCGGGTCGAAAAAAAAAACTCAATATTCATTCGGGGGCGAGCAAAACGGAAATCAAGGCCGATTTTTGAGTGAAATTTTTTTTGCGAATACAATACTTCCTTTTTTGTAAAAGGAAGTAAAAACAATATCATTTGCTTTTAATTCTAAATTTCCTTTATGCATGTCTTTATTAGCGCCAGGTAACAAAAGAAATAGTTCACAGCAATTACATTTTTTTCTGATGCCTCTTTGCCTTGCTTTATCAGCCATCCAAACTTACGTAACTCTTTATTACAGGGAATCGTGCAAGCTATTTTTCGAGCAAGATCCTCTTAAAATAGTAAGAGGAGAAGGACAATACATGTTTGACGAAAATGGCAAAAGGTATCTCGACTGCATCAACAACGTAGCGCACGGTGAGTTTTTTTTTTTTTTTTTTTTTGAGAAATCACGATTGCTTATTGCTTTTATTTGACTGTTTTGATGTCCTATGATTTTATTTTTATTTTCCCCCCGCCACCCTCTGCAGCATCACCGTCGACAGGCTCTTCACGATGCTGCTCCTATAGCGAAAACCGTCTCCAGGTTGCATTCATAGCCTATACACACGCGCATACATACACAACTACACACACACACACACAAACACGCACACACACACACATACACACACGCATACATTCAGACACCTACACAAACACATACACATACACAACTACCCACACATTCATGCCTGCACACAGACACAAACACATATGCCTACACACACATACACATATCCCGCCCCCACGCACACAAACACTCATACACACAACTACCCACACACTCATGCTTGCACACATACACAAACACACATGCCTACACACAGTATACCCCCTACACATACCCCCTACACACAAACACACATACCCCCACACACAAACGCACACGCCTACATACACACACACACACACTCGTGATTGCGAAAAACACAATTTGAATTCAAGATGACAAAATTCAAATTAATTTTTCTTTTTCTTTTTTTTGAATTTTATTGGAAAGGTACTAAAGGCTTAAATAATGTACAGTCGCATCCGTTGGAAACGAAGTCTAATAAAGCGAATTTACTGCTGTAACGTGCTATAGTTTCAGCTCACTTTGTTTTAAAGAGCTAAATTCACAATCACAATAATCTGTTCATTAGTAGCACAGTAAAAATGTCATCTACTGACTAAACACCTAGGGTGGTTCAAAAACACTTTTTTTCAGCTAGAGTCCAGGACAACCCTATTGTCTTAAGACTTACTAATAGTACTATGCTGTAAAAGTTTTAGTTTCTTACTAAAATTCTAAGACGGTGCTAAATGAACTCTCAATTTAACATTAGCCGTAGCATAAAAAATGCCACAAATTTAGAAATGTTTAATTTCCCTAGCTGTTTTTCTTTTAATATAAATAATTATTTTATTGCAATGTATATGCATATAACTAGTATATATTATAATATGTCGCATTGTTTTTAAAGTTTAATGCATTTTTTAACCCCTCTCCCCATACTGCTGATGTTTAAGGGACCCTCTTTCAGCTGAAACAAGAAGCTAAAATTCTTCCTGTATATTACTATCCACAGGTCTAAAAATATTGAGGGGTATCCTGTTATCTAGGAAAAACTTTTTTTTACATGTATTTTTGAGCCCCCCAAAAAACACAGTTTGTACGTCTATCTATTATACTTTTTTAATAAATGAAAAGCACAGCAGACTATAAACTTTACAAATAGTAGGGAAGGTCAATGTCTTCTTTGGTAAATAAACAAAGTTTTCTACTTTTATTATTCCCTGGTAAGTTCCAGAGACTTTCTTTTGGGACTTTTTAGAGATGCCAAAATTTCATTCGTGAATAGTACTCGTACTCAGTTTCGAAGTTTCATTGCGCCTAGATACCTCATCGATTTCCCAGTGCCGCAGACATTGCGGCGTTGCGCAGTTACAGTTAGAACTCGCCTTCTTTTTTGAGTAACTGCCAATTGGCGGGGTTCCGAAAACTTTTGGCGATGGAAAAGTCTTTCCACGTATTGAGGAGCGAGATTTTTTGTTTACCATTTTCAGTGGCGTTACTTTTTCTATTTATTATCGGTTCTTTTCCAGACTGTTCTTTTTATAGCATGATTGCCCTTGAACTTCACAGCAGTGTTGCCAATGAATAAATTGCTTATGAATTTATTCATGAAATTGCATTATAATTAGTTCATGGCAAAGTTTTATCAATTTGTAGCCGGAAGCGTGTTATTGAGTGGCCTATTTAGACAAGGGGAAAAACGAGTTTTAAAAATAAAAATATCAATTTGTTCTGACAAATTATAGTGTTCGCAATCAAAGATTGCGGCCAAGTTTTGAAAGCTTTTTTTTTTTTTTCGTGTTCCTTTTTTTTCCCTCTCAATTCGAATTTCTGTATTGTGTAGTTAATTTCTCAATGTTTCTTACAGTTCTGTATAAACTTTAAATCTTCTTCGCAGATTTGTTATTCACGCTAAACGGCATGAGAAAAGAGCACTAATAAACCAGAACTTGTAACGTAATGTCTAAAGCAATCACCAAAAAATAACTATATGCGCACCTTAACTTCAGTAAAAGTGATGATTTTTATGTCTTCATAGCAATTTAAAAAACGTTCTGTTGTTTAGTTACTTATCTGGTTTTCAGAAAATATGGTGGCTAGAAAGAAAGGTGTAGTGACGGATGAAATAGCTTCTATTCGCAAGTGGTGAACAGAAAAAATCCTACTGTTGGTATTTTTTCGCAGCACGCACCCACCCCCCTAGAGCGAGACTCCGCAAAGTGAGAGCAAAACATACCCCCTTCACTAAAAGTTTCAATCGAGCAGCCTCCACAATGATCCCCCTTCCCCCTGAGCACCCCTGCTCAAAAACAGCTTACACAAATGCTGGAATGCAACACTATCGTCATTTACCTTCTGGCCTGACCCAGTATTTCTGAGCAACACTATTGTTGTGTTCTGAAAAAAAAAGAAGTCAGAAGGAGCCAAAAGCATGCAGCACAACTCGACGTTAAATCCCGGTTACCCCGGTTGCCATTTCAACTGCGCTTGCGCGCGGACGTAGCTGATTTCAAAACTCTTGCTAAATTAATTACAAACATTTTAAATTTGGTAATAAATATGAGATGGCAAAACATAAAAATTAGAAATCACAAAGTTTTTTCTGATTTAGTTTTTAGGCCTCGGTAAAGATTGAATTTTGCGTCTTAATTATTAATGGATTCGGTGTCTGAATCGTCTGTCCTTTTTCAGGACCAAATTTTTAACCTCAGAAGAGCGTACTAGAATTTCAGCATCACTTCTAATACAAAGCCGAACCCTCAACCTAAATAAAAATGTATAATACTAAGTTGTTTACGTCTAACGTAAAATATCCGCAAAAGACGGATTTCTGTACTAATATTCCAATCATTTTTGAAGTACACAACGTGTTTTACATTTATGTTAAATAAATATTTCCAAACTAATAAATATTGAAGTGTCGTTTTTCTCTTAAGATGATCAGTTATTCATATCCGTAGTTTCATATAATATATC
This sequence comes from Uloborus diversus, assembly GCF_026930045.1. Classification (NCBI taxonomy): domain Eukaryota; kingdom Metazoa; phylum Arthropoda; class Arachnida; order Araneae; family Uloboridae; genus Uloborus; species Uloborus diversus. The sequence goes on along the minus strand of NC_072737.1, from coordinate 167,602,692 downwards.
ACGAAGTCGCTCTGAAAATATTCTAATCGCATTCATTAATTTGATGGGACTCTCGCTCAGGTAAATATAAACAAGCAACACGAAATCGTAAAACAGAAAGCCCAAAAAGCTAAGTCCGTGCGCAAGCGCAGTTGAAATGGCAAATTTGTGATAACCGGGATTTAACGTCAAGTTGCAGCACATCTCTGTCACACGATAATGACGAGTGTAATAAACAATACTATTTGAATGTTAATGTAATCGACAACTGTCAGAAAAAAAAGTGTGCCAGGACCCAACAGCAGAGTCACAGATTTTGCATAACATAGGGTGCACCACGATGCGATCTGTTACACTGCAGCCACTGTCTGAGATACTAAAAATGATATATTTTTATGTCTCAGGCATTATAAAAGTTCTTTAGCTCGGACTTTTAACTGATTTTTGAAAATGCATTCTCTTCCGTTGTTCCTTCCCATTATTGAATTCCAATTTGTTTTCCAGTGGGTCACTGTCATCCCCGCGTCACCCGAGCCGCCATAGAGCAGATGAGCCTGCTGTACACCAACAGTAGATATCTTCACGACAATTTAGTCCTGTATGCGCAAAAGCTTTGCTCAACTTTTCCGCATAAACTTGGTGTGTGCTTCTTCGTCAATTCTGGGTAAGTACTTTTAAATGTTTTTACTTCCTTTTACAAAAAAGGAAGTATTTTATTCGCGAAAAAAAATTTCACTCAAAAATCGGCCTTAGTTTCCATTTTTCTCACCCCCGAATGAATGTTGAGTTTTTTTTCGACCCGACCACACGTGGATATATACCTCGGAACCTACAGACACCCGAAATATCCATTTTGACCACCCTCGAGTTAATTACAACGAATTTTCTCGTGACGTCTATATGTACGTATGTATGTGCGTATGTGTGTATGTATCTCGCATAATTCAAAAACGGTATGTCCTAGAAAGTTGAAATTTGGTACGTAGATTCCTACTGGGGCCTAGTTGTGCACCTTCCCTTTTGGTTGCATTCGGATGTTCCTAAGGAGGTCTTTTGCCCTTTTTTGGGGGGAAATCATTGTTAATTTCGATGTAAACTCAAGTGGTGTTATAATTTGTCGGTCACTTGGCGATATATCGCCAGTCTTTTGGTCGCCAAGTTTTGTCGCCAATTTGGCGACAAATTTGGCGCATTTTTTTTTAAATTTCAAATTTGGTTTCAATTTGGCCACTGTTGGTGATATTTAGAGAGTAAACAATTGAATCACATTAAAATTGCCAGTAATGAGAAAATGACATTAAATTGGAGTAAAAGAAAGTCATGTGATGCACACATCACTCGACGTTAAATCCCGGTTATCACAAATTTGCCATTTCAACTGCGCTTGCGCGCGGACTTAGCTGATTTCAAAAATCTTGCTAAAATGAATTACAAACATTTTAAGCTTGGTAATAAATATGAGATGGCAACAGATAAAAATTATAAATAAAAAAGTTTTCTCTGATTTAGTTTTTAGGCCTCAGTAAACATTGAATTTTGCGTCTTAATTATTAACGGATTCGGTGTCTGATTTGTCTGTCCCTTTCCAGGACCAAATTTTTAACCTCAGAAGAGCGTACTAGAATTGCAGCATCACTTCTAATGCAAAGCCGAACCCTCAACCTAAATAAAAATGTATAATACTAAGTTATTTACGCCTAACGTAAAATATCCGCAAAAGACGGATTTCTGTACTAATATTCCAGTCATTTTTGAAGTACACAACGTGTTTTACATTTATGTTAAATACATATTTCCAAACTAATAAATATTGAAGTGTCGTTTTTCTCTTAAGATTATCAGACATTCATATCCGTAGTTTCATATAATATATCACGAAATCGCTGTGAAAATATTCTAATCGTATTCACTAATTTGTTGGGACCGTAGCTCAGCCTAAATATAAACAAGCAACACGAAATCTTAAAATAGAAAACCCAAAACCCCAAGTCCGCGCAAGCGCAGTTGAAATGGCAAATTTGTGATAACCGGGATTTAACGCTAGTGCACACATCAGTTTTTTTTTTTTTTTTTTTTTTTGGTAGAAGCTTTTCACCGTGTTTATTATGAAGTAAAACTTGATACGATCATTTGCATTCCTTTTCATCGGAAGTAAGTGAAAACGTAGTTTAAAACAATAGAATCCCTATACCCACGGTGGGACATACTATTTCCAATAAAGGTTGGATGCAGTATCACTAAAATCTTGCAACATAACAGGAAGTATCTTATCCGCTTATTGAGTAGGAGTCGCAGTGACTAACACCTAAGTTTGTGCATGCTAGTACTGGACTCTCCTCAAGAACGATAACCGATATCCTATCTGTTTATTCATTAGGTGTCGCAATCATTACCACTGCTTTGGTTCTAGTATGTCAGGAAGTACCCTACTGTTTGACCATCGATTACATGGCAAGGCTAATGTCCGGTTTATAGGCGGAAATGGACACATCTATTAGTTTATAAGGATGTTAGTTGGTTTGTTTCAGATGTGCACTTTTGCCTCTCTATTATTTATCCTTAGTTTTGTGAAAAGGAAAATTTGCTCACAGCAACTTTTTTTAAATCTAAAGTATATTCGATCTATATTCTCACGTCAAAAACTAATTGATTTATTTATTAACAACAAAGTTTTGATCTTACCATTTTGCTTTTACGTTCCTAAACGAAATGAAAATATTTTATTTTCTTTTTGTTGTTTCCATGGAAACTATTTTTGTTTCCCCTTATTTCATTTTAGAGAATGCAATAAATGAATAAGGCACTAGTGACATTATAAAACGCGTGCATCAAAATCCCATCGTTATTTTCCCTTCTTCCCTTGCTTGATTCATTCAGATTGAATCGTCTTTACTTGGCAGATTGCCAAATTACATACAATCCATAGTCAAACAGTACAGTCTTACAGAATGATAGGGAAATCTTATTAAATAGGGATCACAGACACTACCACCTTAGTTCACCTATGCTAGTACCAAAGAATCTTTCAGAATAATAAAGATATGTATATCTAAAATCTACTTATTGAATTGGGGTCACAGTCCTTACTAGCTTATATCCACCAACTCCTTACCTAGCATAAAGGCTTAGGATTGCAATGCAATTCGGAAAAGGTGATGTTTTCATTCTCATGACGGATGTCTGGCATTGAGCTTGGGTCTTCTTGGTGAAAGACAGCGGCCCTAACTATAAGATCACTTCTGGGATTCTAGTCAATACTACTTTGTTTCGCGTATTCTTGTACCAGACAGTCTAACCCCAATCGAGTGAATAAGGGATACAGTCGACTCCCGCTACAACGCGATCCGACTTACCCGAAATGGCTATAACGCATTTTTTTCTCCGGTAGAGAATTTTATTCCTAAAGCGAATTCTTCACCCGCAACATGAAAATTTTTCGAAGGAAATCGCGGTTTTTTCGTGAATGGACCTTTATCCTTTTGGTATCGCTGAGAGCGGAAGTTCCCACACCGTACTAGTCTAACCATCGCTTATACAAATAACTACTCCTCATTCTCCATTTATTTATTTTTTTTCATTCTATACGGGAAAGTTGATGAAATATAATGACACCTAAGAGCGCTGTTTCATTTAAAGTTTGAAGATAGAAGAAAAAAAAAGAAAGTTTCAACAACTATAATGCATTTGTTTTTCTTACTACATAATGTACGTACCGTAGTGGTTTATTTTACGTCTTCCTTTCCCGTTGATCATTGATTTTGGGCATTGTAGCAGTTTTTTATGTTAAATTAAACGTTTTTTTTTAATGCAATAAATAAAAATTCAATTTTTTTGTTTAAGAAACAGTAATGTATAGTTAAGAAATAGTTTTTAACAGTTTGAGGTGATTTTTACAAGTGTCTTTAATCGTATGGGTATGTTTATAAAAGTTTTTACACATACCCTTTTCCACAACGCGAAATTTCAACTTGCATGAAGGGTCTTGGAACGCATCCCTCGCGTAAGTCGGGACTCGACTGTATCTTATTTGCTGATTAAATAGGAGTCGCCATCACCACCACTGACTTTGTGTCGATACCAGTTTCCCCCACAGTTACATAAAATAGAATTTTGCGAGACTCTCCTTTTTATTTGTTTATTTATTTTTATAGTAAAGGAGATTCTCTGAAGCGGAGATGCATACACTGGGTCCTCTTATAGAGCCCGCCCTGCGTATAAGATGCATAACTTTACTAAAAGAATTAGCTTGAAACTTAAATGCGTGGTGAAGATATGTTTCAATTATCTTGCATAATAGGAATTTATTGGATAACAATTCCTTATGTATCTGTTTCTTCTAATTTCAGATCCGAAGCCAATGACTTGGCCCTGAGAATGGCTCGTGCTCATACGGGACACGAAGACGTCATCGTCTTGGACGGGTAAGCAGAATTTAGTGACTGTGCCTCATCTGAAATTCAATTGTCTACCAAGGTTAAAATTTATCATAACCGATCCTGGATCTAGTTCAGCCTTGATTCCACTAAGTGTTTAAACCAAGAGTTCCTAAAATAATTCGATTCTGTTATGCACATATGTGCAGAAACTTTTAATAAAACTCTTAAATTGATGATTTGACTTGAATGGGAGAAAGCTTCGAAAATTAGAACTGTTTGAAAGGTCACAAATGCTCAAAATTCACAAATCCATGCTTGGTTTAAGTTCATCCTGGAAATTAGTTTTTTAACTTTCATCATAAAGTTAATTTGAAAATTACTATCACTTACATTGCTTCTGGAAGCAATTAAAATTTAGAATAGGCTGGTATTAGGATAGAGAAAGTGACTTAAGAAGCATTCTATTAATAAATACAAAAATATGTTGTTCTGGTTTTGACATTTACCATTGTTTATCATTTCTGTATTATGAAGAAAATATTTATTTCAGTGCATATCATGGGAACCTCTCAACTTCTACAGACATGAGTCCAATGAAATTCCAGAAAATCTCCGGTGGCCATAAAGACTACGTTCATGTTGTAAGTGTCATTTTGTTGTACGATATTTAATGTTTTTCGCTTCGTTATTTATTTTTCATTTCAAAAATTAAACATTAATTATTAACTTTTTCTCCATGTCTTTTCTTTTTTTATGAAAAGTGATTAACTATAACTCGTAAATCGTAAGCTATTTTAAGAAATGAAAAAAAATCAAGTAAAAACAGCCCCAAGGGCTCTTGCGCTATTAAAACTAAATAAACCAACCAACCAATCAAATATTCCGAAAACTCATTTTTACAGATTCTACCGTCTACCAGCCCACTGCAGTATATTCATCATAACGGTTAAATTTACCGCATGTATCTATGGTATTTTATTTCTTATCAGTCTTAGAAGATAAGGATTAGTAATTTGGAAATTTTCAATTTGATGAAATTTTGCTTTTTAAGTTCATCTTTGTTGATGTTTTTCGTGAAAAAGAAAAAACATATTTTGCACTTCTCGCCCCTTTAAAAGTAAAATCTGCTTAAGTTTACCTTGAATGAAAGCAAACGGTTTGTTTTCCACACAGCTTCTACTTTTTAGAAATTTCGTGAAAAGAATGAATGCTCAAGCACTATAGTGAACAAACATAACCAATTACAACGAGACATGTTTGTTCTCTTCTAGGCTTCTCTTCCGTGCAGCTACCGTGGCGATTATACGTCCGATCAATACGACGAAGAGACAATCGGGCAGAAGTACGCAGAGAACGTCCAGAACGTGATCAACAAAGCAGAAACCAAAGGACGCAAGATCGCGGCCTTTTTTGCCGAATCTATGGTCAGCTGTGGAGGACAAGTGCTGCTGCCCAAGGGATACCTCTCCAAAGTTTACAAGTGAGTGATCAGTATATTCCATAGACTAATAATAAGAGTAGACCGAGCTTTCCCAGACTTGCTGATGAAAAAAATTGGTTCATGGATACATCATGTGACTGGTGGAAGGCTTGGCAAAAACTTTGGCGGGATGGTTGCTAGATGGCAACATTATCTATAGTTTGGCACTCGACATGTATTTTAAGACGTAATGTATTTTCATTATAATTTTTTTTTCCAGGTGCAGAGATTGAACTGTTTTTCTTTTAGTTATGCATTATTTTGCCACAATACGATCTAAACGAAAAACTCACTATATTAACAAAATATTTACAACTTAGAATAACAAATTTACAAATCGGACTCCATAAAAGATCATTCTTCCGTGTTCCATCAATTCTATTTATTTTATTTCTCGCGAGCGTTGATCGTCTGCTACGATCAACGTCCGCTGTTGCTAGGATATCCACCAGTCACATGGTTTGGTTTATGAGCAGCAAAAGGGTTGCCATAGCTCGGTCTACTCTTATTATTAGTCTATGGTATATTCAGATCCGCGCATGAAATAGTTTTGGTGATTCTAAAACCATTTTGGAGGGTAGTCCGATCAATCTGACATTTTGGTTCTAAGAGCATTGAATTCCGTTTGTTTTTACCCAGATAGGTTTATAAAAGTTTTGAAATGGTTGTTAAAGTCGTGACAACCATTTTTAAACGTTGCTGAAACTGTAAACGTTACCTGCAACGTTATTTTAGTCGCCGGTTGCTACGTCGTAAAGATAACTGATAAGACGTTGAGTTAAACGCTACTGGCAACAAATTTTGTAAGACAACTGATTTCTTCAATTTAATACTTGCTTGTCAGGAAATGTTGCCTGAACGTAATCTGAATTTTTTTAACTTTGTTTACCCCTTGAGTGGATTTTCTTGAAGACTACCAACTTGTTATTCTCCAGTGTAATCTGAAAATTTTAAACTTTGTTTATCTAGAGTGAATTATCTGATGCAGCACTTTCCCTTTTTTTCTTCATAGATATGTCCGTTCTGCCGGTGGCGTATGCGTAGCTGATGAAGTCCAGACTGGTTTTGGTCGAGTGGGCAAACACATGTGGGCCTTTCAGTTGCAAGGGGAAGGTAAGCGACGAAATTAAATGAACAAAATAATAATAATAATAATAATAATAATAATAATAATCTCTACATAGTATAAAATGAAGTCCCTAAAAAGCGTCTATGTGTTTGAACTCGCAAAACTCGAGAACTACCCGGCCGATTGCGCTGAAATTTTCAGTTTGTTCCTTTAAGCTCTGAAAAGGTTTGCAGACCAGTTCGAATAAAATTTGATGACTAGTTCTTTTTTTTATTCAAATTTACGTCCAATTTTCACACAAATTCTCAAATATTGGAGTGAAAAATGACTTGCACATATTAATATTACATATGGTTAGAAAGGGTAGAATTTTCCGCGTTCTACACAATTTGTTTCAATGCTCTAACTTTATTACGGCGAGAGTTATTTGCGTTTTTAGCTCGAATTTTTTTAGGCTTAGCTGAAATTTAGGCACTACTTTCTTCATTAAATAAATCAATAAAAAGTGAAGGAATTCGCAACTCCAACGAACTATAGGGGGCACTGCAGTCACTGTTTAATGGCGGAATTGAAAACTAAAACAAACGCATGTGGTAGCGAAGAAAATGCTAAAAGTGTTGTGATTTTTGTTCGTATGTATGATTTTTTCGCTTTATTCGTTTGAAAAGATTTTTCAAAGTCTTGTGGATATTCTGACCCATATAGAAAGAGATTAGAAACCAAAAAGTATTACGAAAGTAAACAATTAATGTAGAACACACAGTAAGTTGTTCTGAAGCAGCCATTTTCACGATGTTGAATTCGGAGTTCATAAATTTTTGGTTCGCTTCGAACGGCATTTTCATTTTGTACCGTTTTTTCTATACATTAGTACATATTAAGTTCAGTTTCGTGACATTTCCAGCATTTGTTGACATTTTTGTCACATAGTGCACATACGTGGCAGACTGTCAAGAGTAACGTTTAACACTAGATAATTTATTTCTATGACTATATGATTGGATATCCAAAGAAATCATGCATTTAATTCATTCGTCATGGAAATAATTTACCTGATATGCGAAATCTTGTCAAGATACATTATTCTTTCACATAATTTTAAAACCATAACACTATAAACAGATTTTTGGCGAACTTTTATTTTTTATTGTTCAAATTCTTAACGTTCTTTCTGGATTTTTTCAATCTGTTCTGCGATAAATATTTTCAAGAAAATTTATTTGCATACTGTCTATTTCAGTAGGATACTGTAGTAACAAATTTTATTTAAGTCATTTATGTGGAATTAGGTTAAAGAAAAGTGTCCAGTCAATGTTGTTAAGTTCGTTTTTTTTTCATCGAATTGAAAAACTGATATTTATTCAAATTCACTCAGAACAAAATAAATAAAATGTGTACTCACAGTTTATATATGGTGGTAGTTTTCTTTTCAGTTGATTGACCATTATTTCTTTTTACTTATCGAATTCTGTAATCTTACTATCATTTTATTCCACTCATGATAAAAATTAAAAATGGTTTAACTAAAAACGCGAAAACTCGCCAAGGCTACTTTGCTTGCACAATACTAAAACTACTATAACCCTAAACAAATTTGGCGAAACCTTTCAGCTGAGAATAAAAGGAATAAAGTAAATTCTTTCTCGGTTATTCATTTTGTTCTACGATAATATATTCAAGAAAATATTTTGCATACTGTCCATTCCAACTAAATGCTGCTGTAAAATATGATTAGTTAAATTAATTTAAGATTAAAAAAAACTCATATTCTTACAAATTCATACAAAACAATAAAAATTTTTACCTGGTATAACGTTATCCAATTTTGTTAATCCAGAGTTTTCTTGTTTACGCTTCCACCATTTAATACTTTTTTGAAAGAAATAAGAAAAACTAACATTATTTTGAGAAGCTCGAGAATACTACTAAGGGACGAATTAATTTCTGTAGCTGAAAACAAACTAAGACACATCGATTGCGTTAGTAAATACTCAGAACAAACTGCCTGTGTTTACGTCAACAGACACACGTGATGCGCAACGTGGCAATGTTTTAGGTGCAGACGCAGTTTTATAAATCACCGCAAGGTAGCGTATTCGAGCGCTGGAGTTCCGAATTGTCCCACAGCTTTCTTTTTGACGCCATTGGTAAAAGCGACCTTTTTTATTCCAGATCTATCTCGACCTATGGTCGAAAAAATGAGCTTTTATCTCGAAAGGAAAAAAAGTTACAAGCCTTTTTAAATCAAGTTGAAAGAAATTTCGATTCTATTCAAACTGTGAACCATTTTCTTTCGCATTTTAATTCCTTGATTTTTTTTTTTTTTTTTTTTTTTTTGTTTCCATGGTTACGCATTTTAAATCCATCTTTCTGGATTTAATTTCTTAAAAGTATTTTAATATCTGTCGTCATTGTTTGGACGGAAAACCATGATTTTTTTAAATTTATTTTTTACGTCTGATTGTTGAATATACGTCACTTGACACAATTTTTATTTTCATGGTAGACCGAGCAAAGCCGGGCAACGCAGCTAGTAATAATAATAATAATAGAATGGAATTTCTAAGGCGTTCATTATGTGGAACAAAAGTTTTAACATGTTTCTTTCCTGCTCTTTCCAGATGTGTGCCCCGATATCGTGACAATTGGCAAACCGATGGGCAACGGACATCCTGTTGCAGCAGTTGTTACCACACGAGAAATTGCTCGAAGTTTCAAAGACCTCGGAGTCACCTATTTCAACACGGTAAGTAGAAGGGAAGATTCCCCTCCTCAAAAGTTACGAAGTAACACACACTATCAGAAACGTTGCTCAATCCTCACGGAATGGGGTCGTTTATAATGTTTTAAAAGTATTTTTTTCTGAAAGAACATGCTTAAAAAATAGGATCTAACCATTTTTTGATTAATTTGTTCAGGTTTGATATTTTTGAAAAATTACTTAAATCGGTGATCTTTTATTGTTTACATTTCTTGCCGATGACATCACAAATGATGAAACGCCATTCTGGGTTGCCATTCGCAGAGCGAAATATTTAATTCGCATCTTTACTCATGTGTATTGGCAACGATAGGGTTGATAGCAAGCGTAGAGCGCAATTTTAATTCGCTTCTTGATTATCATAACGTGGAAACGCGGTACAAAGATGCGCCAAAAAGCATCATTTGTGACGTCATCTAGACCACGCCTTGTTTGAAAAATCGGGCATTTTAAAAAATTAATTAAAAAATAGCTGTTGGGAAAATAAAAGAATTCTCTGGACCATGTTATGTTTTTTTGCTTCTTCTATCAATTTCAGTGAATAAAAGTACTACTTTTGACTGAAGGAAACAACCCTATCGTCGTCGTATTCGACAAAATGACTTCCGGAAAATGCTTCGAGTAAATTTTTCGTCAAATTGAAGAAAATGCCGTCAGATCTGAGTATGGATTAAGCAAGAAAATATTGTCATAAATCGCAAAATTCTCCCTCCGATTGAAGAATCCTCTAAAGTGAGCGATTCATTTTTGAGAATACAGTCACTTGCTTTTACATTTTCCGAATTTTTCCAGCTGTCTACCAAAATAAAATTTGAAGCAGTTTGTTTAAATGAACATTAAATCAGTTAAGTCAGTATGTACATCCGTTGTTTTCATAACTAAGGTAAACCAGTCAGTGATTGAACAGGTCGTTAAATTTTTACTTCCTTTTACAAAAAAAAGGAAGTATAGTATTCGCGAAAAAAATTTCACTCAAAAATCGGCCTTAATTTCCATTTTGCTCACCCCCAAATGAATGATGAGTTTTTTTTTCGACCCGACCACACGTACATATGTACCTAAGAACGTATAGACGCCCGAAATATCCATTTTGACGATCCCCGAGTTAGTTACAACGAGTTTTCTCGTGACGTCTGTATGTACGTATGTATGTATCTGCGCATGTATGTCGCATAACTCAAGAACGGTATGTCGTAGAAAGTTGAAATTTGGTACGTAGACTCCTAGTGGGGTCTTGTTGTGCACCTTCCCTTTTGGTTGCATTAGTGTGTTTCTAAAGGGGTCTTTTGCCCCTTTTTGGGCGGAAATCATTGTTAATTTCGATGTAAACAAGTGGTGTTTTAATTTGTCGGACACTTGGCGATATATCGCCAGTCTTTTGATCGCCAACTTGGCGACAAAGTGGCGGCTTTTTTAAGAATTTGGTTTCAAATTGGCCACTGTTGGTGATATTTAGAGAGTAAACTATTGAATCACATTAAAATTGCCAATAATGGGGAAATTACACTGAATTGGAGTAAAAGGAAGGCATGTGATGCACACATCAGCTCGTTTTTCTTAAGTTAAAAAAAAAGTCTGAGATTAATTGGCAGTAGTAACTTTTTCTACCCATTTCCAAAACGAAAACGAGAAAAAAATAATGTGTCCGTCACCTGGTTGGAGGTATTTATTCATCGGTCCAGTTCACTTTTTTTTTTTTTTTTCATTTCAACCACCCAAAAAAGACTGCCGCGAAAACGTGTAAGTTTTTCTGATTTCTTAAAATTAACTACATATCTCAACTAAAATAATTTTACTATCATTGTGCTTTTGAAAATGAAATTGCGCTTAGGTGTTCATTCCCTGATCGGTCTATACATTATGCACAAAGAAATTCCTTTTTGTCCTTTTCTTCCAAACTTTCACTTAATTGTGCTTCAATTTATATCCCCCCCCCCCTTTATATATATATATTGTCCCTGTACTTAATTTTCTTTTTGACCTTTTTCTTTCTAATTTTCTCTTAACTTTATTTTCTTTCTGACCATTTGTATTGAAGTTTTAAAAACGTTAAAAATCGCTTTACATTGCAATGGGGTCGCAAAATTTTAAAAGTATTTTTTTCTGAAAGAGCATGCTTAAAAACATAGGATCTGACCATTTTTTAAATAATTTATTTAAGTTTAATATTTTTAAAAAATTACTTAAATCTCTGCGCTTTCATTGTTTACACTTCTGTCGTGTGACATCACAAATGATGAACTGCCATTCAATGTTGCCATTCACAGAACAAAATATTTAATTCGCATTTTTACTCACGTGTATTGGCAACGATATGATTGCTAGCAAGCGTAGAGCGCAATTTTAATTCGCTGCTTGATTATCATAACGTGGAAACGTGGTAGAAAGATGCGCCAAAATGCATCATTTGTGACGTCATGAAGACCACGCCTTATTTGAAAAAATCGGACATTTTAAAAAACTGTTGGGAAAATGAAAGTATTTTCTGGGTCCATGTATATTTTTTTGCTCATTCTATCCATTTCAATGACTAAAAGTAGTACTTTTGACTGAAGGAAACCACCCCATTAACACCATATGACATTAGCGATTGATCTTGTATTGTGTGTGTACTTTAATTTGTTACATGCTTTAAGAAATAATTATTTGATATTTTATTTCAGTACGGCGGTAATCCCGTGTCCATGGCCATTGCAAGTGCTGTTTTGGATGTCATTGAGGACGAAAACTTGCTTTCAAAAGCAGAACGCGTTGGAGAAGCGATGCTTCACAAGCTCAGGGAATTGAAAAAGAAGCACTCAATTATTGGAGACATTCGGTAAGGACAGTTTTAAAAGGTGCCAGTACTTTTTGTATGAACCTATTATAGAAGTAAGGCGAGTTATTTAAGGCTCGTGATCATGCCCTCCCATTGCTATGGAATCTCCGTAGTTGCTACGGAAATTAGGCAGTTCAAATTCAAAATACTGTAAAACCTCATTAGTTCGGACCCTATTAAACAGGACTTCGCTTAATCCAGACAGCCATCTTGATGCACATCTATGTATATAAATAAAACAAAGAATATATATAGATATATATGTATATATTTAAGTGTGTGTATATATGTATGTTGCCTATACAAATCCACAATTTACGTCGTTTCACGACCAAATGTGGCAGAGAGATACTTGAGCAACCGAGAAGGAACGTAGGAGGTTTTCAAACGCCAAAACAGAACCGAACCGTTCGAATTTTAATTTTAAGACCCGAAAAAGGCAATAAATGGCTCTTTCTACTCGAAATAATTACCCGATTTCTTTGATTCAGGTCCCGTTCGAAAATCCGCGAAAAAACAAATATAGATCAATCATTTCTTTCGAGTTTCCAAAAAAAAAAAAAAAAAAAAAGGCTGAAAAATCACATGGAAAACATTAAAAAGCACTGCTAAGCCTAATTTAACAGAAATTTTAAACCGGAAAATTATCGTTTGCGCGATCTTATTTTAAATTAGCGTTCAGAAGGTTGCCACTTTTTTTTTTCTCGGCTGTGACTAAATAAATTTTGTTTTTGTTTTGAGGTAAAAATTTCCCCTTTTGATTATTATTTGGCAACTTATCTTCTTTCTTTTTTTAGGATTTAAGTTGTTTTTAAGGAGTGTTGCGTTTAATTTTCTCGGGAACTTTTGATTTGCCGTTTTCTTTTCTTTGAGAATGATTATTATGACGGGAAATTTTGTAGTTTTTTTTTTTTTTTTTTTCTAATTGAGGCCTGATTGTTGAACATGCGTCACTTGACAAAACTTTTATTTTCGAGGTAGACCGTGCAAAGCTGGGCAATGCAGCTAATAATTTCGTCAAATTCCTGCTAGTTAAAAAGCACAATCTGATGGTCACATCATTCGGACGAACTTATTGGGCGTCGCTCATTGAATCTAGAGAGATCTCTCAAAATATCAAAATAAAATGGATAATTTCGAAAAAAAAAAAAAAAAAAACTGGTTTTTTAAAAGTTATGTAAGATATGTTCCAGTTAGCAACCATTCATCTTGGGAAGGGCGGGGGGGGGGAGATTTCTGAAGTTTGATGACGTCAGAGGTTAGTGCGGTGAGGGCCCATCGAATGTTTTCATGAACCATCGGCTAATCGGTAAGCTATTAGAACACTCCTGGACAGTCGCCGGTGAACCGGTTACTCTATTCAAACATCCACAGAGTAGAGATTCTAAATCCAATACAGTTAAAACATTGAAGGTTTTTAAAAAGTGTTGTATAAGCCCGATAAGTGTAAAAAAATTTGAAAAAAAAAATAGAACCGACTTCAAAATTGCTCTAAAAAGTGAAAAATAATTTTATTCTTTAAACACCATCGATAATACTTTTAAACATAATTTTTGAAGTTGGCGCAAAAACGATCGATAAAACCATTCACAGCCATAACTCAACTACAAGTATAAATTTAACCACGTCTAGTTTCTTCACTACCACATGCATTACGCATTGATGACAGCATATTTGAGTAACGATTTAAATGTTTCGTTCCTAAGTTTGGATGATTTTTTGATAAAAATATGAACGAAGCATGGTTACAATGGATTTTACTTTTTGTTTTTGCGCCAACTTCAAAAATTATGTTTAAAAGTATTATCGATGGTGTTTAAAGAATAAAATTATTTTTCACTTTTTAGAGCAATTTTGAAGTCGGTTCTATTTTTTTTTTTCAAAATTTTTTTATTTCATTCTTTTTAGTGTAAATGTAGATATTTCAGTAAAAGTAAGAAGTTACCTAGTAAGAAGTGCGGCTCTATATCACTGTATTGCTTTAGAAAAGCTTTTATTCAAAATTATCATTACAATTACTATTAATGTTACAGTTATATGGCACCAAACTTTTATAACAATGAGTTTCATATTGTCGCGTAGATGAAGTTAGCGAAGACAATGTGAAAGCCAAATGAAGCGAATACTCGTTAGTCTCAACTCGAGATCTTAATTCAGAACCACGAATGAACGTTACATCTCCTTATATACAACTTGAAAAAGTGCTGGAACTTTCCAGACTTGAAAAGATACAGAAATTAATAGAACATTCGAGAAAATACGGAAAACAGTAGAAACGAAATTTTAGTAAAATTCACTTTGTCCTAGTCGGGATTTGAACCCAGGTTGCTTGTGTGGGAGACGAGAATTCTACCACTGAGCCACCGTTATCCACGGATGACAAGTGCGAACTTTGCTACAATATCATTTTAATCATTTAATAGGGAAATTTACTGTTTTTTGCCCATAACTTTTTTTCTAAAGAACAAATATGGTCAAACAAAGTAATGGGACCTAAGTTGAGCCATCCTCTATCCATTAAAAAAAGAATCATCAAAATCGGTTCACTAGGTGAGACGCTATGAGTGGACAAACAAAAAAAAAAACATACATACGGTATGAACTGATAACCGCCTCCTTTTTGAAGTCGGTTAAAAAGATGGCGTCAACCGTAGTGCAGGCGGCTGGTGACAGCTATTTTGCGCATTGCAGTTCCTTGAAACATGTAGTTTTCGGATTTAGGATGAAGAACAAAGTAATTTCCACAATGAATCTTTCTACAATTAAAGGAGAAAAATACAGAGGAAAGTTAAGTCATTTGACTGCAAAAACTATTGTGCCATCTACAAATTTTCTGTAAAATCTTTACTAATAATAAAAGCCGAAAGTCTCTCTGTCCGAAGGATTTCTGGATGTCTGTAGGATGTCTGGATGTCTGGATCTCTGTGACGCGCATAGCGCCTAGACCGTTCTTCCGATTTTCAAGAAATTTGGCACAAAGTTAGTTTGTAGCATGGGGGTGTGAACCTCGAAGCGATTTTTCGAAAATTCGATTTGGTTCTTTTTCTATTTGAATTTTAAGAACAAAAATATCATAAGATGGACGAGTAAACTACGAAATTATCATAACGTGGAACCGTAACATGGGTACAAGCCAATTGGGGAGAAAATTCACCATACATTATTTGTAAATATACAGGCGAACCAAAAGACTTTTTAACTTTCTATTACGGGCAAAGCCGTGCGGGTACCACTAGTATATAATAAAATTGTTGTAACAATAAAAGCTACCAACAAAGTTCCGGATTTGCTGTCCGATCGGCTTATCTACTTCTATTCAGTGAACTCAAGAAGAAACCACTAATATTTTTTACAACATGTCTTTTATATTTATGAATACAAGAATTCAATCAATTAATATAGTTTGTTCTTTCATTTAGCGGAGAGGGACTTTTCATCGGAATAGATTTGGTCAAAGATTCTATCACCAAAGAACCAGCTACAGAGGAAGCAGCGTATATAATTGCAAGGTAAAATATATTTCAAAACATTTTCATAGTATGGAACTAAAATCTGATTCTGTAAAAAAAATTAAACAACTTTAGATGTTTTAATAACTGTCTGTGTTAGCAAACTCATGTGGCATCAGTTGGACATGTACGTGTAGCGGGGAGTTAAAAGTTTTCAACGAGAAGAAAAAGTTCCTTGTAGCATTGAAACTCGTGCAGTGCTTTACTTTTCGCGTCATGTGCTGTTTCCACCATTTTAAAGTTTCAAGCTGAAACTACAGTCGAGTCCCGACTTACGCGAGGGATGCGTTCTCCTCGAGTACGCGAGACTCCTCGCGTAAGTTGAAATTTCGCTTTGTGGAAAAATATATGCGTACAAATTTTTTAAAGCATACCAAATAATTTTAGGCACTTATAAACAACCCTCAAACTGCTCTAAAGCATTTCTTAACCATTACAGTTTCTTCCATAAAGAACTAAACTTTTTTTGTATTTAAAAAATAAAAAACTGTTATTCAACATGAAAGACTTAAGATGCACAAAATAAATGACCAATGGGAATCAAAGATATAAAATAAAACAACACGGTACGCACTGCATGCAGTAAAATTAAAATGATGCACAAAATAGTACTGTACAGTAGATACAGTAGCAATATTTACGGGTTAAAAAATGAGGATACTAGTGATGATTTATGCTCCAAGATCAGATCGTTATTCTTATCTAATACATTTTTAAATACGCTTCATTTTTTATTTAAAACGTTTCAATTTGTGGCATTATCTCCTCTTCCTGATCTCTTATTAATCCACAATACAAGAGCAGCTTCCATTTTCATAATTTTAACTTTGCTAGACTGCTCTGCAAGCTTCAGTATTGAAACTAAGTTCTAAAATTTTACGGACATCATTTTATTTTGACTTTTAATTGTACATATGGAAGATTCACTCATACTTATTGTCGCGCTACCTTCGACGTTTTGTAATTGTTCAAGCATATCGAGAATCTTAGCCTCTTGAAAATTTTTTATCAGAAACTTTCTTTTTCTTAACATTTTCAAACTTTAGATGAAGGTGACACTAAGGTGCCATTATGGTTATTTGATTCATTAGACTAGTTTGGCGTGGGAACTTTGACTGTCAGTGATGCTCAAAGGGACGTAATACGATTCACGAAATCAATATTTAGTAGCCAATAACAAAGCTGATACTTACTTCTAAAAAAATTCATGTTGTGGGCGAAAAATTCGCATTAGCTCTAAAATTCGTTACTCGTGAAAATTTCGCGTAAGTCGGATCGCGTTGTAGCGGGAGTCGACTGTAAACCGAAAATCTAAAAAAAAGTCAATTTAGTCGGAACGAAAACCGGAAGTGAAGCGATAAGAAATATCGGATCATTTCGGTTCGATGTATCTTCAGTCTTAACAGGAAATACACGACGTTTTGTAGCACAAATATATAGATTACTGCATACACGTGTTTCGGGGTTACAATGAAACCCTTTTTCAATGCAAAGTAGTGTGAGCATTTGGATGTAAAGACATCGCTTTTACCGGATGTTACCGGTCTTCTTGGAGTCGACTTGGAAAACCTGCTATAGAATATCCATCAATTACATCATTAGCGCACAAATTCTAAAAAAAATCAACACCTCTTGGAGCGATTGGCGCCAAACTTGAACCAACGCCTATTTACATATGGATTCACATTTATTCCAAATTTCATTCAGAACGTTGCGTTACTTCTTGAGATATGGCACTCACAATGGAAAAAAAGAACGTTCGATTGCGCCACCCCCTTTTTAGCTGTCTACACCAAAATAAAATCAGCTCTTATACCTTCTAAGGGCTACTTGTTGATAAATTTTTGTTTGATTCCGTTCGTTATTTCTTGAGATACAGCAGTTACAATTGACGACAAAAAACGCTCTATAACTCAACCCCCGTTTGAGTTATTGACACCAAAATTAAATCAATACCTACTCCTGTTAGGAGCAACATATGGACCAAATTTTGTTTGATTCCGCCAGTTACTTCTTGGGTAATAGCAGGCACGCATAACTCAAGAAACGTCCCATTGCTCTACCCACCTTCGAGGAATTCGCGTCGAAAACCAATGGGCACAAGTTCACATAGTAGCACATATGTGTGCCAAGTTTCGTTCAATTTCATGCGGTAGTTTTTGCTGTAGAGCGGCCACAAAAAAAACTGGTCACACACATGTGTGACACACACACAAACGCAGACAGACAGACATTTTCCAAAAATGTTCGAAATGGATTCAGCACACCTCAAAACGTTCGAATCCTTCGAAATTCAAAAATTTGCACTTATCCAATACTTTATTCTATATCTATATATATATATAAATTAATGTTTATCTGTATGTCATCCATGAACTCAAAAACTACCCGGCAGATTTGGCTGAAACTTTCACCGTTTGTTATTTTTGGTACTGGGAATGTTTATAGACCAGTTCGAAAAAAATCCGATCGATAGTTCCTTTTTTATTCCAATTTAAGTCACAATCCATTGGATAAATACGAATAAAATTATCGGCTGCAGAAATGAATTCGCGGGAAAGATCTCATTGATAAGAAGTTAGCTGTTGCCTTTTTTCTTGAGTTTGAACAAATAAATTCTTTCTTTATTGTTTTATGGCTTTTCATGCAACGAGGGGATTTAAAACTTTTTCTATTTGATATTTTTAGCGATTGATTGATCTTGCAAAGTACAAAATTTGAGTATAGTCACGGCTTCACTTGATACCTGGACCGATTATTATGAAAATTGCTATATATATGTATTTTTCCACGGAGAAGGTGCATAATATGCTCATTGAAGCCACTCGCCACCAGGTGGCACTGCAGAGTAGCAACTTCTGCCCCGTTCAACCGATTGTCATGAAAATCAGTATAATGATGTATTTTTTTGTTGGTGTAGCAACGCGCGTCGGGTACAGCTAGTATTAGATATAGAAGAAAGTAAAAATAATCTTCTTTTCTCCACAGGATGAAGCAGGAAAGAGTCTTACTGAGTGCGGAAGGCAAATACGAAAACGTTCTCAAGTTCAAGCCCCCGATGGTTTTCAACGAAGAGAACGTGGACACCCTGCTGACAACATTAGATCAGGTGCTTTCCGAGCTCGAGAGTCAGAAAACCACCGGCTATGAGTCCTCCATATCTGAAGACACAAGTTCCGACGACGAGATGGCCTCCGCTTCTTCGAGCTGAAAGACTTCAGCTTACCCATAAGACTATTCATTAGATCATTAAGTCATTGAAACTAGGGTCAACAAGACGCTAAAGCAACAAGCGCAGTATCTCTCTGTGACGATCATGGCGTTTAGTATACAATACTTCCTTAACAACTCTACCGAAATACAAAGCAATGCGCAATCCTTCCTTAACAATTCTACTGATACACAAATCAATGTACAATCATTCCTTAACAACTCTACCGAATTACAAAGCAATGCGCAATCCTTCCTTAACAATTCTACTGGTACACAAATTAATGTACAATCATTCCTTAACAACTCTACCAATGGACAAATCAATACACTATCCTTCCTTAACACCTTTACCGGTGGATAAATCAACCAGTAAGTCTTCCTCCCCCCCCGGACCCCCTATGCGTTGATTTATCTACCGATAGAGTCGTTTCCACCGTACCAGCACAAAGCTCCAAGTTACTGAAAAGTACAAAATTTTATTAAAAGTATTGACATAAAACTATAAGGAATGTGAAGTCATTCAATGTAACTTTGGTGCGTAATTTCTCTCTTAATCTTTCCCATTGATATTTGATAGTTTTATTATCCTGTCTGTTGGCAGAAAATGGAAGAAAACCTCCTCGTGTACTGTATAGTTATCCAAAACTAAGAAGTAATAGTGAGTACTTTTAATGCAGCAAAAAAAGGATTTCTGAATATTTAAAAACTCCTCCTTTTTATTTCAAAGCTTTTTCAAGGTGTCAATCACTTATTATGTTGCGTTTCATTTTCCAGATCACTTTCAACAACTTCAAAAATAGCTTCCAAATAATCAGGATTGTTAAATGATACAATTAACTATTTTTTTTTTCATATTGTTATTATTTGAGGGGGGAGATCTAAAATAAAGAATAGGAAACTGATTTCATATCCTGCCAGCAGGGTGCAGCACAACGCTCCTACCTTTTCTAAGGGGTCACAGTACTTTTCAAACATTTTTTTTAAATTTAAGTAAATTTTATTTTTCTTTGAAACCATAATATGCATACTTATTTCGTAATCAATAATTTCTTTTCAAAATTTAAAAATATTGCCAACTTTTTTAAAAATTCAAAAAATTGAGGACATTTTCAATTTTTTAAATTCCCTAAGGTTTTTTTATTTTTGCACTAATTAAAAAAAGGTTTTTTGCTAAATGATCACTATAATCATCTCTAAAAATCTGTGCAATCATTTGCTTATGAGTTTATTAGAAAATTTTCTGTGATTAATTATGTAAAAAATCAAAGTTTTTTTTTTTAAATTTGGTTTTTAAAGGTTTAACATGCTCTAAACATTTGAGTAATTTATAAAATGCTTATCCAATGCACAGTTTTGTCAAATATGTTATTCCAACTGCAAAAAGTATTACTTTAAAGCCGTATCTTTAACAGAAAAAAATCCTTAGGGATTCTAATGACATGAAAACACAAAAAAAAACATCATTGAGAAAAAGTAAAGTTTTTCTTTTGCATAAGAACATATAGCGAGCATGGCCTAAAACCACTCATAACTTTTTAAATATTTGAATTAAGGCAATGAAACTTTTCCCCTGTATTCAGAATAGTTTTTAGTTTTAAAATAAGCAATAAAAATTTTTTTGATCGTTTCATCATTTTTGGGGTACAGTAATCCCTTAAAAAATAAGACAAATTTTTAAAAAGAAATTAAGTGACTCAAATTTAACGCACATTGACTCAAAGTTACGCTAAATGACTTGAGATCTGTAATGGTTTCCTATTGTCTGGAGTTAGATCATAAGCTTGTTGATTTAGCCATCATACTGTTGTCCCTTTCCTGACGAAAGCTTTTCCTGTGATATCAGAACGCAAACTACGGTAGAATGATTTAACCGCGTGAATGCTTAAATAATGTTTATAAAATGATATAGATTATATGTGAACAATTTACTCTTTTATTCATTAGATATATGGAGCATTTTATTAGTATCAACTACAGTTTGAATTTCCTTGCCTTTTTATTAGAAATTACATTTGATGCTGGGAAAAGTTCATTCCTGTTTGAGCTGCATAACTTGACCTGTATTGCTCAAATAATAAAGATCAAGGATTTCTCCCACTATTTTAATAGTTATGATCACTTACTATTAAACAAGTGGAGGAAATTCTTGACCTATATTATTTGGTCGCAGACCTTTAGTGGAAAATTCGAACTCGACTATGATGAACAAAATTTTAAAAAAGCGAGGTTTAGGTTGAAAAGTGTGTTAAAATATCTTTAATTATCAAGGCTCTCTATATATTTACTCTTTCAAAAATAACTTCAAAAGCTGAAATTTTTTAAATAAAATTTCAAAAACAGAAATTTATGATGAAATTTTTTATTTATTTATTTATTTTTTTAAACCGCAGACATTAAAAACCGTACCTGGTTTGAAAATATCGTTAAAAATAAGCATTTTTTAAAAAGGATTCTCCATGAGTTTTCACACTTTGTGATAAATGTGTAGTCCCTCGCTTAAGCATGAATTGGAGTGCCTTGAACTCCGATATAAAGGGCGATTTCCCTCACTGCGCAAGCGCGACTGCAGTTTTCGTCAAGAATAGCGTGTCGGGATTGGATCAGACTCGACGAAAGTGGCAGCCGCGCTTGCGCACTGATAAAAATCGCCATTACTCTAATCACTTAGATATTCAAGGCACTCTACTAGGAATGAGACACCTCTTTACCATAATGTGCTCCTTTCGGAAACCTTTTTTTCCGGTTCAGCTGATACTGTCTGACCACGGATTGTATGGAAAGACAAACGTCCGTTTTACAGCCGGAAATGGACGAATCTATTACTTTTTTTTAGCGATGTCAGCTTTTGCAGAAGCAGAGTCACATTCAAGAACGGAGTACCGGCATCAAATTTTTACTTTTCCCCCTCATTCAGATAGATTCATCTTAACTGGACGTTTGAAAATTCCATACAATCCGTGGTTGGACAGTACTTCAACATTTCTCAGTATGTGCCTCGAAAAGACAACGAATTTTATAGAAAATCAAGAACGTGTCAACCCCTCGGAAGTTAGGCAAAATGAGTTGAGGGTAGTTTCACTAGTTCTCTGACTCATGGTTTGTAGTTTCTTATTTATATGTGTGGCTTTATGCACGGACAGAAACTGCATAGCTAATTAGAAAAGCGTTCTGTCTAGTACAGGAATGATGCTATTTTATTAACATTTTGTACATATGTATCATTTTTCACTGTACATATTTCATCAAGAATTGTATGAAAGATGGAAGAATATAAGTAGATGTATGTATTTTTTTACTTAATAAATGTGTTTTATCTCTTTTCATGCGTGTTTGTATTCTTTGATACAGTATACAGCTCAGTTGGCAGTGAGCTTCTTTTTAAGGGATCACAGTATCGTTTGAACATTTTCTTTAAACTTATGAATATTGTGTTTTTCTTTGAAACCATAACATACACACTTATTTCACAACCAATAATTTATTTTCAAAATCTTAAAATATCGCCCACATTTTTTAAAAATTCAAAAAATTTAGTTTAATTTCAATTTTTTAAAATCCATAAGGCTTTTTTGTTTTTGCACTTATTTAAAAAAAGGTTTTTGCTAAGCAATCACAATATTCATCTCTAAAAATCTGTGCATTCATTTGTTTATATATGTATTGGAACATTTTCTGTGATCAATTATAAATCGTATTTTTTTTTTTTTTTAATTTTGTTTTTAAAGGTATAACATGATCTAAACATTTGAGCAATTTATAAAATGCTTATCCAATGCACAGTTTTGTTAAATATATTATCCTGACTGCAAAAAGTATTACTTTAAAGCTGTATCTTTAATAGAAAAAAATCTTTAAGGATTCTAATGACATGAAAACACAAAAAAACGATCACCAAGAAAAAGCAATTTAAAATTTTTCTTTTGCATAAGAACACATAGCGAGCATTACCTAAAATTACTCATAATTATTTAAATATTTTAACTAAAGCGATGAAACTTTTTCCCTGTGTTTGGAATAATTTGTAGTTTTGAAATAAGCAATAAAATATTTTTTGATCGTTTGTTCATTTTTGAAGTACTGTGACCTCTTAACTACTTACTAACATGAAGTTCTCCGCTTGTGATGAAGGCAGAAACCTATAAAATGCTCAATCCCTTTGACTGGGTGTGTCATTTCTAAGCATTTTCTTTTTAAACATTATTCGCGCAATTTTGAACTTTGGCTTTTAGTTATGGAATATTCGAATGTACGAAACCATTTATCAGCATATGAAGTATCACCTTTTCTTAAAAAAATAATTTGCTCATGAAGAATAGTGATTTTTTTGTGTTACAGGTGTGACCGTACGGTCACGCAAGCAACCCGTAGGAGAGGGAGGGGCTCAGTAAGAAGAAAAATATGAAGTTCGAGAAATTTCGAAACTTTGATTCGATAAGAAAACTTTCAAGGTGGATTTGTTTTGAAACACAAAACATTTCATTGCTATTTTAAGTTTTAGAGATAATATAAAAGAAGGGAATGTAAAATTTTGTCTCACTGTACCCCCTTTACGGGGTAGAGTGAGACAGCATACGGGGTACAGTGAGACAGACAGTGTAAAATTTTGTCTCACTGTACCCCATTTATGGGGTAGAGTGAGGCAGCATACGGTACACAGTGAGACAGAAAATGTAAAATTTTGTCTCATTGTACCCCATTTATGGAGCAGAGTGAAGTAGCATACGGGGCACAATGAGACGGCAGAGACACAGCATATAATGTTCACAAAAGCCTTATATGTTCAACGTTTAAAATCAAAATTAAATGAGCCGCTCAGAAGCCAATGTGGTTAACTCCAAAATACAAAAATTGAGAAAATTAATGTTTTTTGATACATTAGTTTTTAAAGTTCTTGGTTTATTAATTTAATTAGAAAAGTGTATAAAATCTTTTTTCAAAGTGTAAACTCTGCAAAAAAAACAAGATATGTACAGGATGTGTAAATAAAAACGTAAGTATTTGTTGAAATAATGACAGCATCTTAAAAATTTTAGGACTTATACCTTTTGGCAGCTGAAAAAGATAAGAAATTTATGTAAAAATAATAAAATAACATTTATTGTCATAAGTTTTATGCTTATTAATCATAACAAACACCATCTTCTTCCCAGTTATTTAACTGTAAATCTTGATCTCCATGTGTTGTCCTTAATGTCCTGTAAAAGTTGTGTTTAATTGGAGGTATATGCTTTAATAAACACATGTCTTTTTTGTTTCTCTTGAAATTGTTCTGCCATTAGGATATAATATGGGTTGAGTTATATTTTTTAAATTTACTGGCCTACCTTATTTTTTTTTAAATATCAATTACATAAAAGGTATCATCCTCGTCAAAATTATGTTTGAACTTACTGCTGCTTGGGTTTGACCTTTCCAATTTTATCCATCTCATATTAAGCCAATTGACTGCTAGTCCACTTGTTGATTTTTTTCTGTTGGTAACAGCTTCTTCCAATGGTTTTGTGGATAGAAATTCTTGTGGATTCGTTTCGACAACTCTGAAAGAGTTCTTTCTTTTACTGTTTTGTATTATATGATACCAGTCACTAGGATTATAAATATACGGTTTTTTTTTTTTTTTTTTTTTGCATAAGCTTCAATAACTGAAAAAACAGCATCATTGGGCGAATAACTGTGCCCACTTAATAAAAATTTAAGCTCAATTGATTCAGCTTTTATATCTTCACTCTGAACCAATTTCAGTAAACTTAACACAGTTTTTATGTTTCGATTCTGTCCTGAACATGAATCTGAATACATTATAATTTTTTGAAAATCCTTTGCGTACAATTTAATGTGTTTAGTTAAACACGATGCCACTTCTTGTGAACCCGCGATGCTTGGGTTATAGGCCAAACACATGTAGCTCTCGTTAGTTTTTAATTCATGGCAGCAAAGATTCATTGTAAACATATAAGTTTCTCTTGTAATAAGCCACTGATGTGGATTGTTTCGGAAATGGTAATGCTTTTTCTAAATCAAAACTCAACACCTATATTTCGTCTGCAGCTCTTAGTCGATCATTAGCCATACTATTACGGGCAATTTCTGCATTTCGCAAGTGTTCGTCATGTTCAACTTCAGCTGCATTTTTTTTCTTCATTTATTGTAGATTGTTTTTTTTTATTACCAAATAATCAGATTTTGCACAAGTATCTTTTGAAGGTTCCTTATGTAAAAAAATATTGATAAAAGTTGGACTTATTCAAAATGGCTTCTGAAATTATTGTACAATATATTCAGAAGCTATTAAAAAAAGGGCTGTCTAACCTAGAAAAAAGTAATCAACAAATAAATCCTTTAATAACTAAGATTATTATTTATTTCATCAAAATTTTCAAAAATCAGAAAATATCAAAAAATGGACTTAACCGTATTGACTTCTGAGCGGCTCAAATGATAGTGAAGAAAAGATGCAAGTTTCATTGTACATTTAAATAAAAGCTAGCTACGTCGCCCGGCTTTGCACGGTGCACCTTGAAAATAAAAGTTATGTCAAGTGACGCGTGTTCAACAATCAGGCTTGAACAAAAAAAAATATCAGTAAAATTTTGCTGTAGATTTTGGAAAAATAACCAAAAAGTAAACATTTTAAATCCCCCGATTACAGGAGAAGCCTTTAAAAAAAAAACCCAGAATTTTATTTGTTCATAGACAGACAAATAATGGCAACAGATCTTTCATAGAGACAAAGAATAGCATCATCATATGGAATGGCATCATCATAAAGAATGGCATATCATCAGCAGATCATCATAGAAACAAAGAATGGCAACAGATCTTTCGTTCTCAATGATTTTAATAAAAGCATTGTTGCGGAAAGTTGAGATGAAGCACTGAATAATAATTTGAATGGAGGAAAGCTTCGAAAAATAGGGATTTTATGTCGAAATCTAAGTGTCATAATTAATAATTTTTAATTTGTATCTCCATTAATTATTATCGAAGGATTATGTTAAATAGCCAAACATAAAGACGGGAAGATTACGAATCCATCAATACCTGGTTCGATGGTCAGTTCACTGTCGTTCAGGAGAAGAAACTTGGGCATAAATACATATGTACATACATGGATATAGATACATACGCTCAGTTTTTAATGATGTAAGATTTAATTTTCAGACCGCAAAAAAAGATTGAATTCGTATCATTTGATGGATTGATTGATTTTGTATCATTTCTTTTCGTAGGAGCTGTAATTAATAATTTAAATATTTTTTCCAGAACGGATGGAACATCTGATACAGATGATCAAATAATAACAGTTAAAATGGTTTTTCTTTTGAACAAAAAAAAAAAAAAAAAGAAAGAAAGAAAATGTAAAAGTCTCCATCGTTATCACCTACAATTAGAACTTTTCTAACATAAAATTATATCTGTTTGATTATCCGAACTTCAAGTGTCCCACGTTCTAGCTCTTCAAACCCAGAAGGTAGGTTTTCGCGTATATCAATATAGTCTGATAAAATATCAGATCCGCCATTTAATTTTTTCTACCTCATCAGGTGTGTCGAAGAATCCTACATTTTTTCTACATTTTGGACTTGTTTTTAATTTTTTGTGTTTTCGTTTTCTAAAATTTGCTTTCCATGAGCACCTCTTGCAATGATACTTTTACCCTTTTATGCTCTTTCTTAAAAATTCAACCTTTGCTCTCTTCGGTTTTTGGATATCCTCTGAAACTCTAACGATTAAACGGCACAACTTTGAGGGCCACGGATTTGGACAAAATTCTAGCTATAGGTTCATTCCCACTAGATATAAGCGCAGGTGAAACGGATTGACTGCATAGACCCTAGTTTCTCTGCAATGAGGGTCTAAAATTGCTAGTTTGGCCCCAAATTTGCAATGGCGTTTCCATTGGAATTTGAGAATTCGACACTATATTTGATCTCCCAACACCTTTTTCATCTTTTGTAAGTAAATTGAGCATAAGAGAGCAGGTATTTATTTATGTATCTAAGGTATTTAAAAGTCGAAACGATCTCGTATTTTTGTTCTTCAGTGTGCCATTGTGCAATAAATCAGAGTTATTTCTCTTCTCCTATTTTTTTCTTATCAATGTGGGATATCTTTGATAGCATACAATAAATATCCAGTTAAAGTAATTGTTTTTATTAGCAAACGATAAATATTTGTTGCCAGCAGACGATTAATATTTAACGAAAGTAATTAGTTTCATTTGCAAACGATAAACATCCTGTTACTATGTTATTTTGGCATTCGAGTTATTGAAATTAAAAGTAGTTGCCATTCTGAATTTGAGAACCGTTTATTAAAAATTAGTATTCAGCATAATTAATTCAAAATTAAGTATGCAAACGACTCATACTACAGTACAAAAGCAGAAAAAACTTTAAAAATGGTAATATTAAAGAAAATTCCATTGCATTTCTGGGTTCAAATTATGAACTTTCGACCCCCGTTGCAACCGAACTAGGGCCTATGCAGTCAAACCGCTACACCTGGGCTCATATCTAGTTGGAATTGACTTACATCTAGAATTTTGTCCAAATCCATGACCCTCAAGATCAAGGAAGTCTTGAGGGTCATGGATTTGGACAAGGGATGAGGGTCATGGATTTGCCGTTTGGTAGTAAGAACCTAAGAAAACACTCACTGCTACACGAGAGCAAAAGGGCTCTTTTCCCCATCAGTTTTGTTTATCATTTACAGATTATAATGATTACTTTATCTGAAATGTCACTTGGAATCGGAAGGTACGAGGGAAAATCAAAAAGTCATTGCGCCAATTTTTTAAGCCAAAAAATGGCTGGGAATACAAACCGTACATGTACATTTACAGCAGTGATAGTTCCTTTAACCGTACCAGCCGTATCTGCTTTTTGCTCGAAAGAGCGGATCTGCTATCAATCATTTAAGATGACGGTCCGTCTTCAGACGTCCACAGCTTATGAGCAGCGAAGCGTTAATCGTTTTCTATGGAGCAAGGGACAAACGTTAATAGCAATTTGCAGGGAAATGCTCCCCACGCACGGGGAAAAGTGTCTCACTTGAAGAGACACAAGGGACGTTTGTCCCTTTTGCAACAATATGCTTTCAAGTATGTTTTGAAATTTCTCAAAACATACTTGAAAGCATATTGTTTCGTTGCCGCACTTCATAATTTTGTAAAAAAAAATGTATTTTTTATGAAAAGGTATTGTGAACAAATATAAAATGAAGGAACTAATGTCATAATAAAAAAGATCAATAATAGTAAACTAGTATGTTGTGGCCATCACGAAACTTTCTTCTATATTTTTCTTTTTTTTTTTTTCTGATCCCTCCCCATGCTTGACGAGGAAGCAATATTCCCAACAAAAACAAAATGACACATGCAAAAACTTGACGACTATCCCAATGTCTGAATTATTGCGAAAGCAAAGCAAAGAGCGAAAATTGAAAGTTATTTTAAAAGCCTTGCTTGAATGAATTACAAATATTTTATTTGTTAACAAACATAAGATGGCAACAGTTAAAAATTTTAAATCATTGCGATAATATTTCCTATCATTTCCATACAATTAAAATCACGAGAAATACGCAGACGACAATCTATTACGATTTATCTTTCTTATTGTTGCATTAATAAAAATATTTTTATTCGAAAAAAAAAAAATCAACACCTCTTGGAGCGATCGGCGTCAAAATAGAACCAAAGCCTGTTTACATATGGATTCACATATATTCCAAATTTCAACCAGAACGTAGCATTACTTCTTGAGATAGGGCACTCAAAATGGAAAAAAAGAACGGGTGATTGCGCTACCCCCTTTTTAGCTGTTGACACAAAAATAAAATCAGTTCTTATACCCACTAAGGGCTACTTGCCGATAAATTTTTCTTTCATTCCGTTCATTATTTCTTGAGATACAGCAGTCACAATTGACGACAAAAAACGTTCTATAGCTCAACCCCCGTTTGAGTTATTGACACCAAAATTGAATCAGCACCTGTTCCTGTTAATACCAACATATGGATCAAATTTTGTTTGATTCCGCCAGTTACTTCCTGAGGAATAGCAAGCACGCGTAACTCGAAAAACGTCCCATTGCTCCACCCCCCTTGGAGGAATTCGCGTCAAAAACTAATGGGCACACGTTCACATAGGGGCACATATGTGTACCAAATTTCGTTCGATTTCATGCGGTAGTTTTTGTTGTAGAGCGGCCACAAAAAACTGGTCACACACAGACGTGACACACATACACACACACATACACACACACATACAGACAGACAGACATTTTCCAAAAATGATCGAAATGGACTCAGCACACCTCAAAACGTTCGAATCCGTCAAAATTCGAAATTCGAAAATTTGCACGAATCCAATACTTTCTTCTATATATTAGATATAGAAGAAAGTAAAAACATAATGCATTTATTGAATTCTCTAAGCCTTGAACTCATTTTAGTGCTCAACTTTCCTACAGTTGAAAGTACTCTTTCTGAATTCTCGCTGGTCCGTGATACTGTTAGCAATGTGCGATTCATCTCCTCTAGTTGTCTAGCAGTCCTTCTAATAATTCGATATCTTTCTTGTTATTTTTGCATAAATGCTTTTGTGTGTGTATGTGTTTTTCTTCTATACTATGTTTGCATTATTATTATTATTATTTAAATATATAGCTAGTTGTAATTTCCTTCCGAGAGACGATACTTTCCAATATTAACATCATTGTTTCTTGAACAGGAGAGGTTTGTGTTTGTTTTTTGTTAGCAGTTTGGTTTGAAATTTACGATAAAATTGAATAAATTTGATCTGGTTAGTTTCTCTTGTTCTCGTTTTTGCTTCTTTTTTTTTCCTTCAGCATTCTTTGCAATTATAAATGTGTAGATGTCTTAAAGTATATTTCAATTGATTAAGATTTACCTCTATGCAAAATTTAAGGCACTATATAATTTCAAAATATTATCTTTGAAGTGTAAAGCTAAACAGCGAGACAGAACAGCAAACCAATACTGGTGACAACTAATTACCATTTGCTATGCCTTCAAGAAAAAGTTTTTGTCAAAATTTAGTACAGTTGAGACAAATATATTTTTAAAAAATCAAAGTATTACTTCAATATGGTTGGAATAAATTTTTCACAGGACAAATGCATTCAAATATACACTCGAATTTAACTTGTGATCAGGGTGAGTGATCAGGGAAATGGAAAAAACAAAAACTTGGTGCTCAAAAGCACACGAAAATACGATTCATCTCACCATCTAGTAATGACAGCATCATTTTGTATTCTTTCCGCTACTTTTGTTTAATGATATTCTTTTAGTTCGTGCTTTTGAAGCCAAATTTTTACATCAATAGATTGATTTTGATTCTGTATCATGGAAAAAGAAATATAATTGCATGTCGTTCCAGTTAGATCGGTTAAACGAGGTTGTGCTGTATTAAAAATTTAGTTGCAATATTGACATTGACAAGCAAATTTTATTACACACCTAATTGCGCTGCAGATTGCACGCACATAGTTTGGCCACGAAATCGAGATAATGAGAGAGATAATTGTATCAGCCGTACATGCATGTACGATTTGACGACGAAATCGAAATAATTGTATAAGATGTGCTTGTAATTCAAATAATTATATAAGTCGTGCGTGCACGCACAGTTCGACCACGAAACCGAGATACTTCTACAACAGGGAGGGAGAAGGGACACCTGTTGGTCCGGTCCGAGCCTGAAAGGGGTCCAATATTTTTGAAACTATATTGTTTACCTATATTGTTTACCCATATATTTCAACGAAATATATGGGTAAACAATATGGAGGGAGGCCCGGAAAAGTCATTTGTGACGGGCCCCAAAATTTCTGTGCACGCCGCTGCGTGCATTCTCGTACAGTTCGACCACGAAATCGAGGTAATTTCATGAGCGGTGCATGTACATAGTTTGACCAAGAAATCGAGATAGTTGTAAAAGACGTGCATGTAATCGAAATAATTGTATAAGACGGGGACACTCGTAGAGTTTGACGAAACGAAATCGAGATAATTGTATAGGACGTGCATGCACGTAGAGTTTCATCGCGAAATCGAAATAATTGAAAAAGACGAGCTTTCTCGTACAGTTTGACCTTGACAGTTTGAAATTGAGACAACACGGGTTCTTCTGTGTATGGTAGTGAAACCAATGAATCCATGTCACCTTGAAAATTATTAAACCATTATTAAAAACAACTTTTTGTACTTTTCACATACTGTCATTGAAATCTCGTTACAACAAGTAGTCATCTTTGATCCATGACGAAAGTATCTTCAAATATTTTATTTCCACAAAACAAGCAGCCGATTTCACACAAATAAATCTAAGAATAATGTTTTTTTTTTGTTTGTTCTTCAGAGTTCATCACATGAAAGGGTATGTTCTGAAGGCAGTCCTAGTGGATCTCCTTTTAGAGTGACGCACCAGCATTTCCCAGTGGCACGGCTGCATTGAAGTGGCTCAAAAAAGCCATCCCCTCGACATTTGGGCATTTCGGCCTGCGGATCTGGAATAGAGATGTAAATTCACAAATACAGTCGGACCACGATTTAACGAACTTCTATTTAACGAATTTCGAGATTTAGCGAATTTTCATTTTTCCCCCGACTAAAATGAAGGCAAAAACCCCTATATAACGAATAATAAACCCCGATCTAACGAATTATTTGAACATCCGATTTTTTTCTTTTTTTTTGAGCAATCACGATTGCTTATTGCTTTCATTTGACTGTTTTGATGTGCTATCATTTTATTTTCCCGCCAGCACCCTCTGCAGCATCACCGTCGACCGGCTCCTCACGATGCTGCTCCTATAGCAAAAGCCATCTCCAGGTTGCATCCATATCCTATACACACGCGCATACATACACAACTACACACACACACAAACACATACACACACATACGCCTGCACACCAACACATACACACACAACTACCCACACACTCATGCCTGCACACAAACACATATACCTACACACACATACACATTCCCCCTACCACAAACACTCATACCTGCACACAAACACACAAGCCTAAATACACACACACACACTCGTGATTGCAAAAAGCATAACTTGAATTCCAGATGTCAAAATTCAAATTAATTTTTATTTATTTATTTATTTATTTATTTCATTTTATTTTATTTTTTGTAATTTGAGTTAGGAAATACTGGATTGTTTTCCAAATGACATATCCATATTGTCCGAAGCAGAAAAAGAACTTTATTGGAATCTGCAATTTTTGAAGTGCGAGGGGCAACCAATGAATAGTGATTCTGATGCGGAAAGCGATGCAATGCATGCTAAATTACAGCTTTTAGAATCACGGATTAATATCATCTATCTGCACTGCTTGAATTCAAAAATTCATTTGCTCGAAGCGAACAGTGGCGTAGCTAGACCCGACTTTCGGGGGGGGTTACTTCTTAAATATATATATATATATATATATATATATATATATATATATATATATATATATATATATATATATATATATATATATATATACATATACATATATATATATATATATATATATATATATATATATATATATGTATAATCGCTTGGAATTTTTCCCTTTTCTTCTTTTTTTTTTCTTTCTCTTCTCTCTTCTTTTTCTTTTTTTTTTTTTTTTTTTGAGACTAACTTTTCGGGGGGGGTTTTGTCCCCAAAACCCCCCCCCTTAGCTACGCCCCTGGAAGCGAATCTCAGTTATAATTCATTTGAATAAGTTTTGATGCATTAACATTCTGCGGCTCTAAATGTTTGGCGATGTCCACGACTAAAAGAATGTTGTACAGTCGGCTCCCGCTACAACGCGATTCGACTTACGCGAAATGGCTATAATGCGATTTTTCCTCAGTAAAGAATTTTTGACCTAATGTGAATAGTATACTGTACATGCCGTACTACTTTATTTTATGTCCTTCTTTCTCATTAATCATTGATTTTGTCTCGTAACAATATTTTATGTCGAAAAAAACAGCTTAAAAAAAAGTACAAATATAAATTTTGTACTTGATGCAAGAAATGGTAATGTATAGTGAAGAACTGGTTTAAAACAGTTTCATACCTTATCCTCTGCAGCCCTAAATTCATGTATAGGTTATGGCGGTTCTTATGCCATCATTGTTACTTTTTTTTCACTTGTTTCTACTTATCATTCAGTTCATACGGAACCTTAAACTATTTTATCAATGCAAGTGCGAGACAAACAGTTCTTGTGTTTACGTATATAACAATACTGTTTGACCATCGATTACATGGAAAGGCTAATATCCGGTTTATAGGCGGAAATGGACGTATCTATTAGTTTATAGGGGTGTTAGTTGGTTTGTTTCAGTTGCGCACTTTTGCCTATCTATTATTCAGCCTTAGTTTTGTAAAAATGAAAATTTGCTCACAGCAACATTTTTCAAATCTAAATTATATTCGATCTATATTCTCATGGCAAAAACTAATTGATTTATTTATTTACAACAAAGTTTTGAGCTTACCATTTTGCTTTTACGTTCCTGATCGAAATGAAAATATTTTATTTTCTTTTTGTTGTTTCCATGGTAACTACTTTTGTTTCCCCTTATTTTATTTCTGAGAATGCAATAAATGAATAAGGCACTCGTGACATTATAAAACGCGTGTATCAATATCCCATCGCTATTTTCCTATCTTCCCTGCTGGATGGAATCGTCTTTACTTTTCAGATTGCCAGATTACATACAATCCGTGGTCAAACAGTAGATCAGTGCGAAACATAAGCTGGTAGCGAAGACAAACTATTGGTTTAAAAAATTAGTATAAGTACATATATCCATAATTTATAGCCTATGTCACTCAGTAAGAATGCACCTTTCATATAGTGACAGAATTTTTAAAATAACTGCAATGGTTCCGGAGATTACCTCGAACATATAAACGCACAACAATCCACCCTCTCTCTTTATAATATTAGTATAGATATAGAAGAAAGTAGAAAGAAAAGAAAAAAAAACTAATTTGAATTCTGAAATTTTCAATTCAAATTATGTTTTTCGCAATCACGAGTTTTGGTAGGACCCTACTCATTGGAGTTATTGTTTCTAGAAACTCCCAATGTCCCCTCAAACCTGCCCCTCCTCTTGGGCAGTTACGTGTGTATAGTTGTGTGTGTGTGTAGGTGTGCGTGCGTGCATGTGTAGGCTAGGCGTAGACCTGCGTGTATGAACGTAGGCGTGAGTGTGTGTGTAAAGGTAGGTGTGTATGTCAGCGTCTATGTGTTTAAAGGCGCGTGTGCGTGCAGGATATGCACGCCACCGGATTTCGGGTGACAGTGGTCAGGACCAGAAGAGGTGCACCTGCAGAGGCCAGTGGGCGGCGGTGCTGCAGAGGCCCCTGGTCCAAGCTGAAAAAGGAGCCACAATATCAAGGACGAGGGCCGTGGTAGCCTGATCGGTAAGACATTGGACTCGGGGCCGGAGGGCCTCGGGTTCGATCCTGGCTGGTCGAAGACCCACCGTCGTCATTAAAGGGGACTGGGCGACGTTAAATATGCTCGTGGTCTCAATGTCCTCCAAGTGAAACGATACCTCTGGGGGTGCTAGTACCAGGTAGCTATTAGCTCTTGGACTAGTTCTAAATTCTCATTAACTGCTCGATCCGGTGATGGTGCTGCCATCTATCGGTATATAAAAACAATGGAGGCAAGGCACTTAGTATGCAGTCCTCGACATAAATGCAGTTGAAGTCAGTTGTGACTCTTGAATAGAATAGAAACATCAAGGACGATCAAATTAAAAAAAACTATTAGCAATCGTAATTGCTCAAAAAGTCTGAAGAATCTTATCCCCGTTCAAATTTGAATAACAGTGTTCGCTTAATCATAAAGGACAAGCTTACTGTATTCATGGATATTATACTGAGCCAAGAAGCAATCGCAGCTTTTAACCGGAAGACCGAAGCCGGGAAGTGTCAGGGGAGATCCGTCCGGAGCCACACACATGCACGCGGACGGCCGTTCTTCGTGGCACTGCAGGTCTGCAAACGTTCCATCCGGTTGGCAACGCGGAAGCATCCACCTGTTATCTGGATCTTCTTGCATCTTCAGCCTAGCCGCCGGACAATCCACCCCGGCTGAAAGATATTATGCATATGTGAGCTTACATCGTAAGGTAAAAGACCTTTACATTCTAACATGAAATACTGTTAAAAATACACCGCATTGACAAAAACTGTGAGATGGTAAGATACGAAAATACAGATGGTAGTACTCTTGCGTACTACATGAATAAATGCAGAGTGCATTCGTTGCATTTTCATTTATAGTCAAATGTTTTGTGTAAGAGGCTTTTTGGCGTGATTATGGACACACGACGGAAATCAACAAACTTTGGACGCGGAATGGTAATACGAGACAGATGCATGGAATATTCCAAAAGTTATTTCCGAAATTGTAAGAGAATTGAACATTCTAAGATCCTCAGAGTAAAAAAGAGTGCCGAGTAAAAGAGTGCCTGCCTAGTTTCAGTTATAACCTCCCACCATGGACAGTGACTGACCGCCTGCACTTAATGACTGAGACCAGTAACAGGTTCGAAGAATAGGGAAGTTGCAACCTATTAAATGCTCATATTTTGGCTATTGGATATTGTTAATTGACCCTCAAAACTAAAAAATTCACGAGTTTTAAAACACCGTGATTGATTTTTAATGAATTTTTAAAAATCCACGCGCAAAAGTGCGCTCTTCTGAAACGTCACGAGCTTACGTCACAAGGCACTAATGGGCAGCCTTCCGCCGAAGATCCCTTGTTTTCGCAAGGGACATTTTGAGCGCGCTGATATTTTTATTTTTTAGAAATTCAGTAATCCTTTTGAACACACTATGGAGGCCGGATTCGTTAAAGCACAATCTAAATAATCTTCCTCAAGTAACACCAATGAGATATTCGAATATTTCCGAGAGGATGAGAGGTTTAATGTTCCAGAAACGAGAGGAATTAAATGCGAGGAGAAAGCCTTTTACGTTTTGTCTTCGAAGTCGAATGCACGTCCTTCGATTTCTCCCCTATCGGAAGAGCGCATGATGTCACTTCCTATGCAAATTGAAGCGCTTGAACTTTAAAAATTAATTTAAAAAAAAACTACTTATCGTATCACAAATTTTTTTTTACCAATGATG
The DNA here is from genome assembly GCF_026930045.1 of Uloborus diversus. NCBI lineage: Eukaryota > Metazoa > Arthropoda > Arachnida > Araneae > Uloboridae > Uloborus > Uloborus diversus. The sequence goes on along the minus strand of NC_072737.1, from coordinate 167,566,289 downwards.
TTCATACATGTTACTCTATCATATAAAAATAAAATTGAAAAATCGAAAACTTCCCTATTGTCAGCTTAAGCAGATAAGCAACCTTAAGTGATATAACCACAGGATGGATAACTGGAGGAATATTGGAAATTAAAAGGGAATCTGTTTTGGAAAATCTTAAGGCTTTGTTCAAGTCCTCTATCTTGCATTTTCAATGGATACCATCCCGTGTTAACTTAAAGTACAATAGGTAATGTTGCCGTAGGCTAAAAGGGAATCATCCTTGCCGTATTCTCCTGCTGAACCCTTGTCAGAGTCCGTGAAATTTTCTCCAGAAGCAGGGCACTTATTAACTCCTCCTGTAAACAACCGCCATCACATTCCAGGTATCGAACCTCTGATCCTGGTGGTTCTGTGGGCGTTGGAGGTGATAGGCAAGGCCAGACAAATTTGTCTCGGTTGACTTCTTATCACTTTAGGTCTCTAAGATTTTACCATGGTATTAAAATTGTCTCGAGAAGTACCAAGTGCAATGAAAACTAAGCCACTGAGGAGCACCTGCTCTGTTGTGGCGACTTGTCGCATGAGGACATACCGGTTAGACTTAGTTTGGTATTGGAGAGATTGCAGTTGAATCAACTCATTGACCTGATCACATTTCAGGTCAGTGAGGATGAGCAAGATGAAGAAGAGGATCGCAGAAATCAATCTGGGGCATAACGCCGAAAGTGACCGTTAGAACGATGCGCCAAAATTTGACTTTAATGTGCTGTAACAGCAGTAGACCGACTCGAATGCCACAAAAGAAAAGCACGACATCACCTGTAGCATCTATCTTGGGCTCGGAACCAAATCGATTGGATCCCAGACGACAGGAAAACCGTTGATCAGTTGAATCCCAAATTCAATTAGTAAGAGCTAGTGATAAGATTCTAGTGAGGCGCAGAGCCAACGTCGCCAAGAACCTAAGTTTTCAACAAGACATTGTGCAAGCTGTTGTTGACTCCATGATTGCGTGGAGTTTTTATATGACATAACCGGGGTCCTCTAGTCTAAATTTTCTGAAGAGTCTGAAAAGTCATAGGTTGATCTGATAGACTTGACGCAAGAGATAATATTTGAAAATACTTTGATATTAGTTGAAGTTTTAATCAGATTTTTCTACTGTTTTCTTTACTATGTATTACTTACGATAGCCAGGATATTCCCACGCGAAAAACAGTGGCAGAAAGCTCACCTGAAAATGAAAAACAAAACCATCCTAAATAACTTATATAATCAAATTATAAGTAATATTCTCTTCACAGTCACATTTGAAATTTCTTTGTTGCAATAATGCATTGAAACCAGGGCACAACCTCATTCATTCTGGCTAACTGGAACCAATGGCAATCCGGACAATCGAAAACCTAGATTATCCAGGTAGTATGGGAAATGAGCAAAACAAACTCTTAAATAAGTTTACCGTCTATTACGATAAAAAAAAAACATGTTTTGTAATTAAAATTCACAAAATTATTTACGAAACATTAAAAAATATGAAATTTTACGTTCTTGCTCTCATAATTTAAAAATGTGAACTTAATATATTTTTTAAAAGATGTACCAATTTGTGTCCAAATTATCAGAAGTTCCATGTAAATGAGGGCAGGATTATTCAGAATTTGAGTTTTTGCGTTCGAAGTCGCTTCGCTCTCCCCCCCCCCCCCCTCCCCCTCCCGTACAGGTGCACACCGCCTAGGGCTTTTGATATCTGGCTCTCCTATTTACTAAGACGCTTCAGAAACGCAGCTAAACAAACTGGAAAGAGTGCTGCTAAGCGCTGATAGGATCATTGCCAGTCGTGCGCAAAAGCTGATCTTACAATACTGCTCTCTCTGAATGTAATCTTCAGCTTACTCTATGTCAGCATAAATTTCTGCCTGGAAAAACATGCCTGTGACATTTGCCTTGCCTAGGAAAGTGTGTTTTGTAGTAAGTTACCGCCCTAAAGCCAGGGCTAAGGCAGAAATACTTAAAATACACCGCCAGCTCAGTCATTCCATCCGAGGACTGCAGTTTCGTGCTTTTTAGCACTCATCAGCCCGGAATAGGAATCACATGAGCTGGAGGCGAAAAATCTCTTAAGGGAGCCAAGAGAGCCAAACAAACTGGTAGCTAATGCAGAATTAGCAAACCATGTGATTGCTATTCCACACCATGTGAATGTGATTCCTATTCCGGTTTGATGAGTGCTAAAAAGCACGAAACTGCAGTCCTCAGAAGAAATGACTGAGCTGGCGGTGTATTTTAAGTATACAAGGTGTGTCACATGTCCTTCGGGGTTTGGAAGGTCTGTTAAAGCAAACGTATCAGCAACACAGCAACGACGTTAACTTCATTGTGGAAATAGACTGTTTAAGGTTTATTCAGCAACTTACCGCCCAATAGCCAGGGCTAAAGCAGAAATACATGAAATACACCGCCAGCTCAGTCATTCCAGCCGAGGACAGCAGTTTCGTGCTTATTAGCACTCATCAGCCCGGCATAGGAAAGTGACCGAGCTGGAGATGGAAAACTTCTTAAGCAAGCCATGAGTGCCAAACGAACTGGTAGCTAATATAGAATTAGTGCAGACCATCCTCGAGTTGAACCGAACCAATGCTTCGGCCACTCGTCTGTAAGGTTTGTTTCTCAAACGTTCGATATGTCAATTTTTCCTAATGCGCCAGATGTAAAGTCCAATTCTTATTTCGCTCGCTATAACATGTCACGATCAATGTTCGTTCAGTTCCCACTAAGATTGTGTAGCCCTCATTATCTGACCATTGATCTTGACATGTTACAGAGAGGGCCGTTGTAGCCCGATCGGTAGAGTGTCGGATTCGGGTCCGGAGGGTCCTGAGTTCGAACCTCGATGGTCGAAGATCCACCGTCGTCATTAAAGGGGACTGGGGGACTTTAAATATGCTCGTGGTCTCAATGTCCTCCAAGTGAAACGATACTTCTGGGGGTGCTAGCACCAGGTAGCTAATAGCTCCTGGGCTAGTTCTAAATTCTCATTAACTGTTCGATCCGGTGATGGTGCTGCCATCTATCGGTATAAAAAAATAATGGAGGCAAGGCACTTAGTATGCAGTCCTCGAGATAAATACAGTTGTAGTCAGTTGTGACTCGAGATCGAAATCGAAATGTTACAGCGAGTGAAACAAGAATTAGGCTTTAGATTTGACACCTTCCGCATTACGAAAGAGTCTCATTTGAATCATTTGGGGGAGATAAAACGCGTGAAATTTCTGTCCCAGTAAAATCAACGTTTTTGCTGTATCGGCTGTAGGGGAGAGCGGGGCTAAAAGTTCCACCAGTAAGTTATTCCCTTTGAAATAAATCAATGAGGAAACAAGAAGTTCCGTCTAGAACTATACGAGCCTACTTTCCAGTATACCCATACTACTTTCTAGTACCTAATTAATATTCTCAAAAACAGTTAAAATCGCAAATTGTTTCAAACATATTTTTGCAAATTTATAGGAATAAAGTATTCCTCACACATCTAAAAAAATTAGATGCGTAAAAAAAAGCCGCACGTTTTAAACAAAGCAGCTTATACACTTTTTTCCCTTTAAAAGACAAATTCTTTAACAGCTTTTGAAACGAAAAAAAATAATTAAAATTAATAAGCTTATTAAAATAAATACACCATATCAAAAAAAAAAATCGTTTCTTTTTCCCCTGTTGCCAAAAATAATTTTTTAAATGAATTAATGCACTTACCAAAATAAAAAAAAAACAATAAAATGTCAACTTAAAGAAATACTTTTCATTGTCAAAAAAAAAAAAAATCGTCTGCGCATATCGTTATGTGGAAAACTGAATACCTAAATTAAAACTTTAGCGAAAATAAAAACAAATCATATCAACAATAATCATTTCACAGTGAAAAGCATAGCTGCGGAGTCGGAGTGGGAGTCAATCTCACTTTGCGATAAAGGAGTCGGAGACGAATATCCAAGAATCAGAGTCAGTCATTTGTCTTCCTTGTATATATTTTTGCCAAAGCTACGAAGTCAGAGTCGAAGTTGGGGAGTCGGAGTCCGATTAATTGTCGGGCACAGGAGTCGGAGTCGGAGTCAGGTGCCTCTAAATTCTCGGAGTCGGAGTCTGGAGTTTGGCATCAAAAGCTATTTCCAACAAAATTTGTTTGAAATAAATCCGCCTTCAAGTACGGAATCTACATTGACTTTCAGTTTCCCCGTAGGTGCTAATGTTAAGTTTTTTTGAACTGTTCAAAATTGAGCAAAAAATAGTTCAAATCAAAAAGTGAAATATGGGAATGAGGTGGCCTCGCCGAGATCTTTCGAACAAAAAAAAAGTTTGTTCGAATCGGACTATTCATTCAAAAGTTATTAAGGGGGGGGGGGCAGACAGACCGACAGACCGACAGACATTTTTCCCCATCTCAATACCCTACTTTCAAATTTTTAATTTTTCGATATTTATTTAATTATTTTATTTATTTTTGATTTTTTTCTTTTTTTTTTTTTGTTTTTTTTTTTTTCGCTACATTTTTAAGATGCATTAAGCCTTCTTTCATGCTTTTTTCTTCTTTTTCTGACTTTTACTGGGAAAGTAGGCTAAAAAGATAAATGTATTTTGTAAATACCTGGTAAAATGGAATGTTGCAGCGCACCGATGGCAGCCATATTAGCCAGGACAGTGGCATCCGGTACATTAAAAGTTGAGCACGTGCATCACTGATCCACTTTTGTAAATATTTTCGTTTTTGAACTTTTTGGTCTTTTTCACGAAATTTAAATGATAGAGTTTAGTTCTTTGTTGCTTTTATGCAAATATCTATTGTGCATTCTAAAATACTGCGCTGAAACGATTAAGGTTTGGTTATCTAATGAATAATTTAATTTTTCAAGAACTTGTGCTTGTGGGGTTAATTGTTCCTTCTTTGTGGGGCAAGTTGTTCCGAGGAACAACTAGCCCCAAAGAACTCCTTGCCCCTATTGATCTGTAGCAGCTGTGTAGTAAGCAAAAACACATATAAATAAATATTATATGTATATATTCGCTGCCGTGAAATATAGAAATTAGAGAATGTCGACTCTCACCGGTGATTCATTGAAAATATTTGTGTAAATATTTGTCTCTTAATAGACAGATAGAAGAATGAAATTTTTGAAGATCAAAATATGAATCAAAATATCTTTCATGAAAATATGAAATTTGCGAAATTTGTTGTTCTAGAGCTTGATTACGCCACCTTGCGGTGATTTAAGAAAGTAGCCAAAGAGATAAAACCGTTCAAAGTTGCTCAGACGTGGCAAATGTCTCAGTAAACAGATCATATCCTACGCAAGTGGATCTGTCTAGGCTTTACCTGTTTGGCCGTCAAGATAGCCAGAGACTGCAGCTGCTCCTTTGTGAGTTTAGCCCAATCAAATTTGTGTAGGACATTATCGGAGGTGTAAACTAAAAACACAAGTAAGTGTAAGGCAGGAGAATTTTTTTTAGCAAAACTGGCTCGGTCACTCATTTACAGGCATATGGAGTGTAGATAAAAGCATCGGGTTTTAGCTAGTCAGGTTTCGGTGACCGAGGAGAGTGTTTTCTTTGGGAGAAAAGGGAAGAAAGAAATCGGAATGTCTAAAAATAGATCTTGCACATGTTAAGTTAAATGAGTATTTTCTATATTCAGTAATTTATAAACACAAAAATAAATAAAGAAACATTAAATAAACACACCTGCAATAACAATATCCGCCTGCGAGTAATTGGGAGTTTATTGTTATCATTTGGACTAACCTCGTTTATGGATCGTCTGCAAAGTATCGTACCAGTTATAGTCAAAAATGGTTTTCTGTTATGATTGCAGACTGAACTAGTCATCATAGCTTATTAGCTACAAAAGCTGTTAAATATTTTACTTAATATTTCTTAATTATTCTATTCTTACAATATATTTTACTATGTTAATATATTATAATGTTACTATACTTATTAACTGTGCCTTAATATATGTATTTGTACTTAAAAGACAATCATTGAGTCTTTAAATACAAATTATCAATGCTAAAATGTAAAATAAGTTTAGTTTGTTTTAAGTTCAAAAAAAAAAACTCTGATTATTCGGACAATATTGCTTATTATTCTTTGAATAAACACTTATTTTTATTAAAAATTTGTTTTTTATCACAAATTATACCTTTAACAAATTACTTGTCTCGAAACGATGTTCATCTCGAAATCATCATCGGTAAACATCGTCGTGTTAATATCGGAACAACCCGCGGAACAACTAGCCCCAAGAAGGGGTAAGTTGTTCCTTCTCGACTTTAGGTACTATAAAATTAATTATAAAAACATCTCGCGAAATACTGCAGAAAAAACAGTTGTTACATCACAGGAGCATACATTACTATATTTTAATCTCAGAATAATAGTTCTAGATAACATTTTCATAACAATTTTTGAGCTTGCTTGAAAAACGGAACTTCAATCCCCGCTCTCCCCTAAGTTTGTTTTAATAAACTTCCCAAGCCCCGGAGGGAATTGTGACATACCTTGTATAATCTGAGCAAGGTTAAAAGAATGCAAGGTAATGTTTTGACCATGACTGATCAATAAAAAAAAAAAAAAAAAAGACGGAGTGAAAAAAGTGTCCTACCACGTGAGGTTGATAGAAACGTGAGATAATCCTCTACGACTTAAATAGCATCCATTTCTCTTCAGTTGTTAGAATACAATGAAGTATACTGTAGTTCTAATCGTTTTTCCCACCTACTTTTGAGGTAACGATTAGTCGTTTTGTATCCTCCTAACCATAGATAATAATATTTACCAGCCGCCCAAGACGGCTTGGTTATGCTCATACGATGGGTTGGTATACTCCTCCGTTCTCATCCTAGATCGTTTGTCCCCTTCTTGCCGCTTGCTACGCAGTGGCGTACTGTTTGACCACGGATTGTATGGAATTGGCAAACATCCAGTTAAGGCGACCCCATCTGAATGAGGGGGAAAATAAAAATTTTATGCGCGTATTCCGCTCATTTGAATGAGACTCTGCTTAATTTAGAGGCTAAAATACATCTGCGAAATCTGACATCCCTGAAAACTAATAGATGGGTCCATTTCCGCGTGTAAACCGGATGTTTGCCTTTCCATACAATCCGTGGTTAGACAGTATATATGTTTTTATTTTGGAGGGGACCCAAAACCAGGATCAGTTTCCCTCTCCCCCCCCTTTTTTTTGTAATTTCCATTTTTCTTGGGGGGAGGGGAGCAACAGTCCCTTGATCTTCTCATTTTCTTCGAGGCGAGGAGGACTTCATACTGTCACCCAGTGTCGCTTTTCTTTAGGGAATCATTTAATCTGAAATCGTTTGCGAAGCGCTGTTTGTTTTTTTTTTTTTTTTTCTTTTTTCTTTTTTCTTTTTCGATTGAATTATCTTTACAGAGCAGTCTGACAAAAATGTAAAATCTTGTAAAACCAAGTGTCGTACGTACTGTTGGAGACATTCAGAAAATACTGATTACGAACATATAAGAAAATATACTTACCACATAAACGATTACTTGCATCTCATACTTAAACATATTTTCTTTAACTGCTCTGGCAATAAAAAGGAAGGGTACTGAAAAAAATTGAGAAGAAAAATTTTTAAACGAGATTAAAAGAAGTTTTATACCACTCCATTTTACTGTCGAGAAATTGATTAGATGATGGGCAAGACTTTACTGATCCAAGTTTATCATCTCCATTATGAGTTTATGAATATCCATTATAGGAGAAGAGAGGATTGTAGGTTGAGGTTGACATAAACTTTAAAAAACTTTAAGTAGCATTGCTTAAAAACTTCAGCAGTAAGAAGTGTAAATATTCCCGCCCTCCCCCCCCCCCACATGTTAAATTAAAATATTTTTCGAGCAAGAAGAACAAGTCCAACAACACTGAATATAAGTGAGACGCATGCGGACCGCGGGCAACGGATTGAGCAAAACTGATATAAGTAATTTAAACATAAATTAATGTTGCAAACTGATTATGCTATCAATAGGAAAGTTGCAACCTATTAAATGTTCATATTTTGGCTACTGGATATTGTTAATTGACCCTCAAAACTAAAAAATTCACCATCGCTAGAATTTGAAAACACCGTGATTGATTTTTAATGAATTTTTAAAAATCCACGCGCAAAAGTGCGCTTTTCTGAAACGTCACGAGCTTACGTCACAGGGCACTAATGGGTAGCCTTCCGCCGAAGATCCCTTGTTTTCGCAAGGGACATTTTGAGCGCGCTGATATTTTAATTTTTTAGAAATTCAATAATCCTTTTGAACACACTATGGAGGCCGGATTCGTTAAAGCACAATCTAAATAATCTTCCTCAAGTAACATCAATGATAATATTCGGATATTTCCGAGAGGATGAGAGGTTTAATGTTCTAGAAACGCGAGGAGTTAAACGCGAGGAGGTAAGCCTTTTACGTTTCGTCTTCGAAGTTGAATGCGTGATCTTCGGCTTCTCCACTATCGGAGGAGCGCATGACGTCACTTCCTATGCCATTTGACGTCACAAGTGCTTGAACTTTAAAAATTAATTTAAAAAAAAAACTACTTATCGTATCGCAGAAATTTTTTCACCTATGATGTTCACACATGTAACTCTATCATATAAAAGTAAAATTGAACAAGAAGTTCTGTCTAGAACTAGACGAGCCTACTTTCCCGTATACCCATACTACTTTCTAGTACCTGATCAATATTCTCAAAAATAACTAAAATCGCAAATGTTTTCAAACATATTTTTATAATACTTTGAGCTGATTTCTAGGAATAAAATATTCCTCACTCATCTAAAAAAATTAGATGCGCAAAAAAAACTGAACAAATAAAATAGCAGCAACGTTTAAACAAAGCAGCTAATACACTTTTTTAAATTAAAAACATCTTTAACAGCTTTCAAACCGAAAAAATAATAATTAAAATGAATGAGCTCATTAAAATAAATACATCATATCAAAAAAAAAAAATTTGTTTCTTTTTCCCTGTTGCCAAAAACAGTTTTTTAAATGAATTAATGCACTTGCCAAAATAAATAAAAACAATAAAATGTCAACTTAAAGAAATAATTTTCATTGTCAAAAAAAAAAATCGTCTACGCATAACTTTATGTAGAAACAGAAATGACTTCGAGTTTATTCGCCGAAAACTGAATTCGGAACTCCAACGAACTATAGGGGGCACTGCAGTAACTGTCTAATGGCGGACGAAAAAACTAAAACAAACGCACGTGGTAACAAAGAAAATGCTAAAAGTGTTGTGATTTTTGTTCGTATGTATGATTTTTTTTTTTTTTTTTTTGTTTTATCCTTTATAAATCAATATTTTAAGTCCTGAGGATATTTTGGCCCACGTACAAAGAGATTAGAATTCAAAAAGAATTACTAAACGTCAAACATTAATGCAAACTACGTAGTTCGTAGTTCTAAGCAGCCATTTTCACGATGTTGAGTTCGATATTTATCAATTCTTGATAAAACTAAATAATAATTGTGGCCTGACAAGAATAACAATTAATGCTAGAAAATTTAATGTGACATTACAAATTATTACCAAACGAAGATGATACTTCTTTGCTTTGCTTGGCTAGCGCTTATTGTTTTGCATTTGTAGCTGAGTTATTTCTCTCGAATTCCCGAATCAGTTAATTAAAATTTTTTCCGTTTCGATGCTTCTAATTTCTGAGTTACGATTTAATTATGTCATGTTATGAAAAACATCTACAAAATTTTTACGGATATATGGTGGTAGTTTTCTTTTTAGCTGATTGACCATTATTCTTTTTACTTATCGAATTCTGTAATCTTGCTACTATTTTATTCCGCTCATGATAAAATTTAAAAATGGTTTAACTAAAAACGCGAAATCTCGCCAAGGCTACTTTGCTCGCACAATACCAAAACTATAACCCTAAACAAATTTGGCGAAACCTTTCAAATGAGAATAAAAGCAATAAAGTAAATTCTTTCTCGGTTAAACATTTTTCATTTTGTTCTGCGATAATATATTCAAGAAAATATTTTGCAAACCGTCCATTCCAACTAAATGCTGCTGTAAAATATGGTTAGTTAAATTAATTTAAGATTAAAAAACTCATATTCTTACAAATTCATACAAAACAATAAAAAATTTTACTTTGTATAACGTTATCCAAGTTTGTTAATCCAGAGTTTTCGCTTTCACCATTTCTCAATCAACTCATATTTTAGAAGGAAATAAGGAAAACTAACATTATTTTGAGAAGCTCGAGAATACTACTAAGGGACGAATTAATTTCTGTAGCTGAAACCAAATTAAGACACATCGATTGCGTTAATAAATACTCAGAACAAACTACCTGTGTTTACGTCAACAGACACACGTGGAACGCAACGTGGTAATGTTTTAGTTTCTTCGGCAGTTTTGTAAATCACCGCAAGGTAGCGTATTCGAGCGCTGGAGTTGCGAATACCTAAATTAAAACTTTAGCGTAAAAATAAAAACAAGTCAGATCAACAATAATTATTTCACAGTCAAAACCATAACTGCGGAGTCGGAGTCGGAGTCAGTCTCATTTTGGAGTAAAGAAGTCGGAGTCGAATATCTAAGAATCGGAGTCAGTTATTTGTCCTTCGTGTATAAATTTTTGCCAAAGCTACGAAGTCAGAGTCGAAGTCGGGGAGTCGGAGTCCGATTAATTGTCAGGCACATTAGTCGGAGTCAAGGGCCCCTAGATTCTCAAAGTCGAAGTCTGGAGTTTGGCGTCAAGAGCTATTTCCAACAAAATTTGTTTGAAGTAAATCCGCCTTCAAGTGCGGAATCTACTTTGACTTTCAGTTTCCCCGTAGGCGCTAATGTTAACGGATTTGAACTGTTCAAAATTGAACGGAAGATTGTTCAAATCAAAAAGATATTTTATATACTAGTTTTTCATCAAAAGTTTTTTCCTACAAAGTTTGTTTGAAGCAAATTCGCCTCATAGTTCGGAATTGCCATGAATTTCCCCGTAGGCGCTAATGTTGAGTTTTTTTGAACTGTTCGAAATTGAACTAAAAATAGTTCAAATCAAAAAGTGAAATGTGGGAATGAGGTGTCCTCGCCGAGATCTTTTGAACAAAAAAAAAGTTTGTTCGAATCGGACTATTCATTCGAACGTTATTAGGGGGGGGGACAGACAGACAGACCGACAGACATTTTCCCCCATCTCAATACCCTACTTTCCAATTTTTAATTTTTCGATATTTATTTAATTATTTTATTTATTTTTGACTTTTTTTTTGTTTTTAGCGATCAGTTTAAGATGCTTTAAGCCTTCTTTCATGCTTTTTTCTTCTTTTTCTGACTTTTACTGGGAAAGTAGGCTAAAAATCGAAAACTTCCCTATTATAGATTGCAAAGTACGTTATGCTCGGGAAGATGTGCATATAAAATTCTTCTAAATGTACTATGTATATGTCTGGTAGAATTACGGTAACCGGATCGCGGCGATAAATATTTCATTCTGGCAACCCGCTACCTTACCTTGGCGACAGAGCAATTTTGGTAACCTTACTTCTTTTTTTTTTTAATTCCACAGAATTATATTTTTAATTTTCTCAAAAGTGATTTTTTTTCTGAAAATTGGCAACATGTTGTGTTTTTTCAATTTTTAGATCTTCGAAACATTTTATGAAATTTTACATCGCAAAATGTTTTTTCACTTTTAACTCTTTTAAGTTATAGATTTAAAAATTAGTTATTCATACCTTTTGGATACGTTTTTGGAATGTGTTCGCAGTAAGTTTTTTCCTTCATGTTTTATTGTTCTACCTTAAATTTAAAATGTATTAATTATCGTAATCACTTATTCAGTAAGTTATAATTATAATGTTAGTTATGATAACGTTCTCTGAATGGATATTTTTATGTGATTTAACTTATTAAGTAGATCGTTTTAAGTCTTAATTAAACAGTAAGTATTTTTAATGGTTTTTTCTCAGATTATTTCAGACTAATGTCGTGTTCTATCCAACTTTTACTGTTGTTAAATTTCGGTAAAAATTTATGTTTCATTTTAATGTTCTTTAGGAAATTAAATATGTTGATAGAAAGTGTAACTCCATATACGTCATGAAACTTTTCGTTCATATACATCATGATATTTTATTTTTTTTTCCTGCAGAAAAAAATGAGTTCAATATTACTGCAATGGGAACGTAAATAGCAGTATCAGCAAATTTTTATTTAAAAACTTTTTTCGTATTTTCGTCATGGATTGTACTTTAGCTTTCTTGTACAAGCTTGCTTACTTAAAAAAAAAAAAAAAAGGTCAAATTCCATCATTTCGCTATTGTTAGTATCGAATCCAAAACACGTTTCTTTTTATGTCTCAAATATTCATCTCTGTAGATACTGCGCTTTATCTTCCCACGTTTTAGTTAACATCTTGAAAAAAGTTACCTCTCATTTGTCTTTTCTGCAAACTTTATTTCAAAGTAAGAAAAATAATATAGTTCTATTAAAAAAATAGGCTTAATCATTTGTTTCTTTCCATATTTTGCAATATTTTAAAAAGGAAAAAAAAAAGAATTTTAATGCTTTTTTTTTTCTTTACGGTTGTAATCATAGAAAGAAAATGGTTAATAAACAGTTGTAGTTACCCAGGTGATAGTTTGAGCAATCCGAAGCTCCGCCCCTTGTCTTTGGGTCAACTCTCATTTGATGATTTCTTTTGTTTACATTGTAGTACTTTGTTTACACTGAGTCGTAGGTGCCAAATTTGGCAGCTTTTGAAAAAATACGCCAACGCGACCCGGTTACCGTAATTCTACCAATTGTGTTTCTGTTACATGGCTTTTATAAAACAAATTTAAAGGTACTGTTTTTTTTATAAGATTAACGTACATAACTTTTGTTAAGACTATAAACAAGTATTTCTAAATCAGATTTATTTTACAATATAACCATGAAAATGTCTGAACAAAATCCATGAAGTCGAACGTCAAAAATCAAACTAACAGGGACCATAGGTAGTTCGGATTTTCAAAAAAAAAAAAAAAAAAAAAACGAAGAAAGTACCGTTTAGAAAAATAGTATGCCATTTTGTCTGTTAAAGTGGTTAGCAAAATATAAGTTCTTTAAACTCAAGATACTATACCTTGAAATCGAGGAAACGGTGTGCTTTAGTTCAGGCGTAAATTCAGGAAAAGGCTTTCTAAAGGAACGAGTTGAACTCTGAAAAGGATTTTTTATCTTCATATGTACAGGATGGGAATCTTGACAGATGGCTCCTTCCGATGCGATGATAGATTTTGAGTTCTAAACATACTTTGTTTCTTTAAATTATGTAAAAGAAATATGCATATAAGTTTAGCCGAACTTCGTTTATCCGGCCCTCGTCGATCCAAACTCCGGAGTATCAGGATCAAATTTGCGGAATGGGGTCGTTTCCAAAATTTTAAAAGTATTTTTTTTTATGAAAGAGCATGCTTAAAAACATAGGATCTGACCATTTTTTAAATAATTTATTTAAGTTTAATATTCTTTAAAAATTACTTAAATCGGCGCGCTTTCATTGTTTACACTTCTGTCGTCTGACATCACAAATGATGAAATGCCATTCAATGTTGCCATTCACAGAGCAAAATATTTAATTTGCATCTTTACTCACTTGTATTGGCAACGGTATGGTTGATAACAAGCGTAGACCGCAATTTTAATTCGCTACTTGATTTTCATAACGTGGAAACGTAGTAGAAAGATGTGCCAAATTGCATCATTTGTGACGTCATAAAGACCACGCCTTGTTTGAAAAATCGGACATTTTAAAAAATTAATTAAAAGAAAACTGTTGGGAAAATGAAAGTATTTTCTGGGTCCATGTATCTTTTTTTTGCTCATTCTATCCCTTTCAATGACTAAAATCAGTACTTTTGACTGAAGGAAACCACTCCATTCTGTTTAGCATTTATGTTCACATAGATAATAATTTAAGTTAGTGCACCAAACATTAACTTTTCTTTTTTTGGATCAAATAATAATATGGCATTTGAGTGACGACGCGACGTTCATTTAAGTCCTACACGTGTTTAAAGCGGAAGACAACGTACCAAATCTTTGTTAAGAAATGACGTGAAAAATTCTTTACATATTTTTTAATGTCTTGTAAGTAATTTTATTGCATTTTTTTATCGTAATAAATGTTAAGTCTCCTTCTTTGAGGATTTATTTTGCTTATTATCTATAGGGGTGCCCACAAGAGGGAGGGGGGAGGGTGGTGATGGCGCACGCTAGTGACCATCAAAATGTTTAAGCTGGATTGATTTTAGAGCATTTTGATCTCATTTTGCGAGGGAACTCGTTCTTGGGGGGGGGAGGGCTCCATATTAATAGAGGGGGGGGTGCGCCATCATCCATGGCGAGATGGGTGTACTTTTGTTATCCATATTATATGGGTCGTCCAATTTTCGGTATTTCAAATTGCCTTTAGTCACACAGTCAGTATGGATAAACGAGGTTGTGTTGTGTATCATTTTTATGTAAAAAATTAAGTAATACCGTTAACTATTACATTCAATGAATAGAGAATTTTTTTTTTTTTTTTTTTCATAAATTGTACCATCAAGTCAAACATTTCAATTAAACGAATCTGAAAAATATAATAACTTTTCTTCTGTTATGATTTGCTCGATACTAGCTCAGTGTTGCCAGATTGGGGGAAATTTCCCCATTTTGGGGAAATCTGGTGTTCTCTGGGGGAATTTTGGGGAAATGGATTTTGAGGGGAATTTTTGGGGAAAAATTTTTTTCTTGGGGAAAAGCTGGGGAAAAAAAACCCTCGGGGAAAAAAGAATTCTTTTCGTATTTAAATTCGTGTCAAGAAGTAGTAGTTACATTGTTTGTATCAAACAGCGTTGGTTTAGCTTTGCTCAACTTTATGGAATTCGCATTTCGCATTATGAGGAATATTATGCTACGGAATTCCCATTAATGTTCTGCGTGAGTAATTAATTGATACGTGAAACAGGTAAAAATAAGTGATGAAGAACGTTCATGGATAAATATATACAAAAATCATAGTTTAAATGTACATACAGAAGCAGAGTAGTAAATGCGAGTAAAAAAAAATATTTGGTTATTTCTTATCTCTCGGTCAGGCGCTTGTATTTATGACTAGTGGCACCGCACGGCTTTGCCCCTAGTAGAAAATTAAAAGATCTTTTGATTCCCCTGTATATTTACAAAATAATGCATGATGAATTTCTTGCCAATTGGCTTGCCGACGTTACGGTTCCACGTTATGATAACTTGGTAATTTACTCGTCCATCTTATGATAATTTTGCTCGGGAAAATGTTCGTAAAATTGGAAGATAAAAAGAACAAAATCGAATTTTCGAAAAATCGTTTAAAGGTGCTCACCCCCATGCTACAAACTAATTCTTTGCCAAATTTCATGAAAATCGGCCGAACGGTCTAGGCGCTATGCAAGTCACAGAGATCCAGACTGAGAGACTTTCAGCTTTATTATTAGTAAAGAAGGGTAAAGATAAAGACAAAAAAAAAAAAAAAAAAAAAAAAGCGAAAATGGGAAGAAAAAAAAAGTTGGGGAATTTTGTAAGAAAATTTGGCTATTTGGGGAAGAAAAAAAAATTTCAAGAAACAAAAATATTACAGGAAGTCGATTCAATTTTTGAAAATATTCGGGGAAAATAATTTTAGAATTTGGGGAATTTTGATAGAAAACATCGCTTTTTGGGGAAAAGTTGGAAGGGAATTGGGGAAATCTGGATTTGACCATCTGGCAACACTGTACTAGCTGCAGTTACAGCGCAATAAATTGACCAAAAAAAATTTGTACATGACTTTTTTCATTTTTCTTAGAATGTTACAATGGGTTGAGACTTGAGAGCTTAATTTTGTAGGACATTTTTCAGGCTTCATGCGGGCCTGATTCTATTCTGGGCGGGATGCATGCGAAGTTTTATTTTTACACTCACAACCCATTCAAAAAGTAACACAACTCAAAAAAAAAAAAAAAAAGCATTTGAGAAAATTAAAGTTTTAAGCAATTGTAGTTTTAAGTGATTTAGTTTCAAAAATACAATAAGAAGAAATAATTATTTGCGATGTTTACCGATTGGTTTTTGTGGTCAAAATTAAAAATGCATACTAACAGATGGAAAACTAGTCTTCTAAATTATGAAATATGTTTTTCCCAAATTTTGAGCTGTGTCAGTTCCTTGTCGGGGTGCAATATAATAGGAACGATACTTTTGGATTTTTTCTTATTTTATTGACTGACAATATAACAAGGGAAAGATTTATGTCACAAAGAAAGGAAATCATCAAACCAGGACGCGAGTAGGTATTGTGAATCGAACACACAAACCAGGGGTGGACTGGCCTGCCGGCCTGTCAGCCCGCAGGCCAGTGCGAACTGCGCGCCCTCGAACGGTGCACCTTCGGTATTTTTTTTCTTTTCTTTCGCAGTCAAGCCTGTTGAATTTCGTCCCCCCCCCCCACTTTCAAACCTGTGTGAACTTTCGGTTTTTTCCGCACCCTCGAATGTATGCCTTTGCGGTTCATTTGCCATTTTCAAGCCTGATTGCCATTAGGGGGGGGGAGGGGTGACTTTGAAAATGTTCCCTTTTTTTTTTCTTTGCGCCCTTGAGCCTGAGCGCTTTCGGTTTCTTTTGGATCCTCAAATCTGTGCGCTTTCGTTTTTTCTTTCTCTTTTG
This sequence comes from Uloborus diversus, assembly GCF_026930045.1. Taxonomy (NCBI): domain Eukaryota; kingdom Metazoa; phylum Arthropoda; class Arachnida; order Araneae; family Uloboridae; genus Uloborus; species Uloborus diversus. The sequence goes on along the minus strand of NC_072737.1, from coordinate 167,549,563 downwards.
CGCCCTTGAACATGTGTGCTTTTTTTGAGCAATCACGATTGCTTATTGCGTTCTCATTTGACTGTTTTGATGTTTCTATGATTTTATTTTCCCACCACCTCACTCTGCAGCACCACCGTCGGTCGGCCGCCTCACGATGCTGCTTCTCTAGCGAAAGCCGTCTCCAGGTTGCGTTCATATCCTACACACACACGCATACATACACACACCTGCACTCACACATACACAAACACACACACTCATGCCTGCACACAGACACACATACACACGCACGCACACATACACACACTCATGCCTGCACACAGACACAAACACCCACGCAGACATATTCACACTTACATACACACACACACACTCATGCCTGCATACAGACACAAACACACACGCATACATACACATACCTATACACACACACATACCCACACACTCATGCCTCGACATAAACACACACGCCTACATACACACACACTCGTGATTGCGAAAAACATAATTTGAATTCAAAACGCCATAATTCAAATGAATTTTTTGAACGATCACGATTGCTTATTGCTTTCATTTGACCGTCCTTAATGTTGTGGTTCCTTTTTCAGCTTGGACCAGGGACACCAGCACCACCGCACACCGTCCTCTGCAGGCGCGACTCCGAGCACTGCCTCCTGGAATCCGTTTCTCCTGGTCGATGGCGTCCATGTCCTACACACACGCGCGCTCATACACACACGCCTGCACACACACACACACAACTATACACACGTAACCGCTCAGGAGGAGGTATAGGCTTGGGAGGACAGGAGCTGTTTCTATAGGAACAATAGCCCCTAATGAGTAGGGCCCTGTCGCAACTCGTGATTGCGAAAAACATAATTTGAATTCAAAATTTCAGAATTCAAGTTAATATTTTTTTTTGCACCCTCGAACCGGAGCGCCTTTGTTTTTTTTCCCCCCTCAAACCCGTGCGCCTTCAAATTCTTTTTTTTTCCCCCTGCGCTTTCGAACTTGTGCAGCGTTTTGGAGTCATGGTTGGCGTCCTCTTAGGGGACCCATTGCAAACAGACTCAAACAATTGGTCACGTTGGCCCTCAGGTTGCGTTCGACGAAGCTCACCGGTCTACCGGTAAGTAACCGGTTACAAACCGCAGCGTTCTATCACCTATCGGTTACCTCACCGGTTACCATTTTAAGTTTTTGATTGGTGGATTGGAGCACGTGATCATTAGCTGTCACGTGATTAACTAACCGGGTGCTACCGATCAAGCCCGTCGAACGTAAGCTTTGTGGGACGCTATTATGGCATGAGTATCGAAAAGGAGAAACTTTTGAGTGTATATCTCTTAGCTTCTACTGTGCGTTTGCGCCAAATGAAATGAAGTGAAATGAAATAAAGAAATGGAAATTACGTATTTGTTTACAGGAAAAACAGAATATTGTTATGTGCGTGTGGAAGTTGTATTTTTACATTTGTGATATTAAAAGATTCTTTTAAGTTTTTTTAAAAAACCAAAAATACTTTGAAAACGCTTCCAACGACCCTGTCGTAAAAGTATTCCATTCTAATGACATTTTCTCCGATTTAAACAGATAATCTTAATTTCTTCATCCCGGTGTGTTTACGTGTTCACTTTCAGTGTCAATATGCAGTTTCTAGAACTCTTGTGATATTTTCAATCCTTAACATGAGGTATAGAAAAGTACCTTGCTTTTTGCATCCGACTAACAAATGTTTTTCAAATAAAAACTTTTTAAATATTAAATGTATTTTTTGATTTCTATGTCACTTTAATTATTGAGTAATCTATGATTCTATTGTTGCATATGTTGGATGGAAACTGTTTCATAATTTATTTTTTGAACTCTTAGTCATAATAGGGCAAGATATTGTGATGAAATGCATCGTGTTTACTCTTTCAAACTAATTTGTTATACTATATTTCTACATTTTTTTTTTTTTTTGATACTTTTTCGTTATAGGTAAGTCACGGTGCATTTTTAATCATGGCCATGATGGTTCGTTTACTGTTGCTGTGTTCGGTCAAATTTTTATACACGGTACTTATTTCACTTGAAAATCTCATTTAAAATTTTTTCCTAATCATCTTTAAATGCTCCATTATTCTGTAATAGCAAACTAAACTAAAAATAAATAAACATTAAAAGTTCAAAAATGTAAAATTAGAAATAATGGCTGTTTAGATATTCATTTGTAATCGTAATTTGAAAACATTTTATCCAAAATATCAGAAAAATAACACATAATCATGTTCAAAATGTTGCAAAGTTATGAGCTGCCACCATTTTGTTTACTTAAATGCGTTCCTTATGATCAAAACTTGTGTTTCTACTGTTATTTGTGTAATGTTCAATGCATAACATATTAATTGTGCAAAATACCAATGGATTAAAGAAATTAACATTGGAATAGCCTTTTTTTATTAAGGTTAACAAACAGAAGATCATTGATAATAATGAATAAATGGACAGAATTATCGGGTCTAGAGGGTAACGCAATTTGGACATCTCACATGTTTAAGAAAAATGATTTTGCTTCAAAGATACTGCATAAAAACATACGAAAACACTTTAAAATAATTAAAAATTGATTTTGAGGATCAAAAAATATCTTTAAAACATGTAAATTATTTAGTTCCCAAATAATAGCATTGTCCAGATTGTAACTTTTGGATATGCATCAAACTTCCAACTTCTTTTTTTTTCTAAAATCGTTTACAAAATGAATAATATGTCTTTACTTTTTTGATTTGTGCAAAATATTATCAAAAAATTATTCAGTTTCAGATTAACCCCCCTTTTTTTTCTTTTTTTGAAACGTATGGAAATATTTAATATATATATATATATTTTATGGTACATTTGCTCAGTTAAGGTTTTGAATGTCCAAAATTTTGCCTTTTTGCAAAGAAAATATTTTTGAACATTAGTTGAAGAGCCTTTTTTTCCATAATTTATATCAGTTCTTGTCTCTATACAGTAATATAATTTAACTCAAAAATTTTGAGTTAATTAAAATGAAAGTTATTTGGCCTTGAAGCTTCAAAGTTGAGGTCTGTGTTTGTTCCCACCTTTTGAGAACTACTCTTATGTTTAAAATTTTGAACATTTAAGAAGCATTAGGCTTATATAGTTCAAGAATAACACTCCTCCCTTCCCCAGTTTTCCCTTAAAAACTCTCAGGTATTTTTGGTGAACTCACAACAACCCCTGCTTGTGCCTCAAGATGCTCAGTTTCGTTTTCAACCATTTGTAACGAACATCCAAGTGTGTTATTATTTGTCAATAAGTTATACTTTCCTTCATTTAAAATTCTATAAATCAATCTTCATTTCTTTCTTACCCTAGAGATTGAGTTTTTTTGTTGTTCACATACAGATTGCAAAAAAAAAAAACCCTTGACAAAATGCTTCTAATCGCTCTTGTTCTCATTATAGTACTTTTCTTATTTTATGAATAAAGGCTTAAAATACAAATTTCCTGGAATGGCATATAGATATTGATACATGAGTGTCCATCTCCCGAAAAGCAATGGGATCCCCCCCCCCCAGCGCCCCCCAAAAATTCCTCATGAACACCCCTGAGAATAATATTTTGCCCGGAAAAGAAAGAAATGTCTTTAAAAATATCCCCTGTAAAAAGTTCTATGACATAATATGCGCCATGCCCCCCCCCCCCCCTACATTCTTTTTGCATAAAATTTAGAGTTTCATATTAGTTCAATTTTAACAAAATTATTTGATTTTTCACAAAAAATGGACTCCCATAAAAAATTTTGCACATGCCACTGTTATGCATACTTTTCCCCTTTTTATGCTTTAAAATGCCACAATATATAATTCTATAAACAAATTAAGTTTTAAATAACTTTTTAAGATCTTTATTTCATGTCAGACGTTACCTGCTTTGCACATTCTACGTCCGACACCAACTATTCTACGTCCAATGCCTGGGGATTTTTTTTTTTTTTGCTGTTTATTCCTGAATTAATTTGGTCAAAAAGGAAAAATCATTCATGTTTCAGCTTTGCTGTTAAACATTCAAGTGGTCAAAATATTTGAAAACAGTTCATTGAGCTGAAACTTGGGATTTTTTTTTCAACGTAAGTCAATTTTCAGTTCCCCTTTCAACTACGTCCGACACCATGAGGTTTTTTATTCTTAATATTTAAAGTTTGAATTTTTTTCAAAAATTCCATAAGTTTTTATATTGTTCCTACATGTATAAGTATTGAGGGAAAAAATGGGTCACTTCATGCATTTTAACTCTGAAAAATATGAACCTTTATTGGTAAATTTCGTGCAATTTCTAGGTCTGACACCATGGAATTGCGGAAGAAACAATTCGCCTAGACGAGTGATGTACTACAGAAAAGTATCAGCATTTAAATATACCGTATGATTTGTTTATCTATAAATACAGTCCCGCCACTAATAAAATCACTGAATTATAAAAGCAGCCGCTTTTTAAAATCAAATCTGAAAGAACAGAATCATTGCAGTATTAACATGCAGTAAGCATGTTTAAACCATCCTTTAATAAAATAACTATCGCCGTTTTATAAAATCAAAATTTTGGACATCATACGTAAAAAATTAATGAAGAGACACCAAGGAGTGAAGGAATTGGTTTCAGAAGATGAGGAAATCTCAGTGTGAAATTTTCCTTGAGGATATACAATGAACTTAAGAGCAGAGAGGAAAATATAATGTTGAAAGTTACAAAACGTTTTGTAAACGTTCAAACGATATTGAATCTTCTCTCTCCAATTCTGTTAACCAAACAAAATTACGCCAATATTTTAAGACCTTTGTACAAATAAAAAGAATTACCTCATGTATAGTTAAAATGACAACTGTATGTTGAGTAATTCATTCTGTTATTAGAGAATTTAAACTTCAAAATCATTCCTTTTTTTTAAGTGTAGGCACGCCAGTTTATGAAATCAGCCAATAATAAAATCAAATGTTCTCAGAACTAATGTGATTTTAATAAACGGCGACAACTGTACCCGTTTTTGACTCTTGCCTGTGCATTCTAACAATTCTAATATGGAGGTTATTATGTTTCTTTTATACCTTTATGTTTCATCTATTTCCTCTTTAGCCATAGTGTTTGCTATTTTTTATATGTTGTCAAAATTTGTTTAACTATTTTATTCATCCTTATTTTAGATACTTATGCCCCAAATTGAATGCTGAAGCTGAGAGTAATGCGTTGTGTACGTTGCGTGAATTGGTGGCATTTAGGAAAGGCTCTTCTCCTCATTGGCTTTTTATTCTTCTTATGCGAAGTAATATGTTTTCTTTTGCAACTGTTTCTTTATTGCTGTGCTCAAATTGTGATTTCAGTGCTTGTGTTTGAGGCATTTAAGACTAAAACTGGCTCAATTTGTCGATTCTGAAAAGCGTTTCTTTTCCTTCATAATTTTATATTTCTTTGTCTGCTACTATCGGGCCAAAAAGCGATGTGAAATGAATCCCACTTGAGTAGGTCAAAAACCCGTTTTACTTCAAAACCAGCTGAATCCTTGCTTTTGTTATATTCCCGCTATCAAAAAGTACTAACACATGAGTCACACCAACAACATTATTATAATAAATTGTTCAATCAACTCGCATTTTGATTATATTGTCGAGTTCATGGTACAGAGTTGGAAAAAGGAGCACATAGCATTCGTTTTTAACTAGAACCAATTTAATATCTTTAAAGCATTAAACAAATACGAGCATTGTAAAGAACTAAAAACAGGTAAAAGACATTCAAAGGTAAAACTACAGCATGACAAGTCAAGAGAAAAATGACTAGCTGCCGACTGCCACATGCAGGCTTTTTAAAATGTCAACTCTGGCACTGGCGAGTCGAGTTGAGTTGTACTCTGCTGGCGCTACAAACCAACTTCTACTAGAGGCGCTGCAATGGTATGAAACTGAAATACCACCAGCCATGGGCTCCCATACGCAAAATTTTAAGGGAAGCTCAGATATTTTAACCATGGAAACCAATTTCAGTACAGATTAGAGTCATAAAATTTTGACATGTTTAATAGCTTATTCATTAATGACTGGAGAAGAAATGTTTTTACATTTTTGCAAAGAAAAATTAACAATATAAAAGGCAAAAAAAGGCTTTTTTACTTCAAAGCCATCTTAATCCAAAGCATTTTAATTTAAATAATTAAGCAATACTGATAGTTTAAAAACAAAAGTAAAAGGGAAGACATACAATGAGTTTTTCAAACAAAAAAGTTTGCACTGTGCAGGGCGTGAAATCTTTTGTGTCTCACCTGTAAAATTTTTGAAACAGGATTGAGCTAATTTTGATACTATACTTCATTTAAAGGATTGATATTTCTATTAATAATGTTATTGGGGTCAATGTTTTTCTTTTTTGCATCAGTAGTTTTAATAATGTAATTGTGAAAAGCAGTGCTGTCACGTAAAGCTGCAAAAGGAAAAGCGTCAGAGTGCTCCACCATAGATTCAGCTTATGGAGTCAGGGAAGGTTGAATTCTCATGTAATATATTTTAGATCCACCATGTACGATACAGTATATACAAGGGTTATTCGGAAACTGAGATCCGAATCGTCGTAGCTGATTGAATGTCGCGCAAACATTGAAACGAGCATACATACTAACTCCCGGCATGCTTTGCTGGTCAAACGATGCCTTTTGCATCAGTATTGTTGCAGTGTGGTGAATATGGTGCAACTTCAAAATGTTTAAAACAATCAATCAGAGCACCGAGCGTGAAATACGGTCAGTGATTCAGTTTGTTACAGCAAAGAACGTTTCAGCAGCAGAAATTCACAGGCAGATAAGCGTGATACCCTTTATTATTTCTTATCACTTACTTAACACTTTATGCAGAAGCATTTAATACTGATTGAGATAAGTTTAAGAGAAGTTTTCGTACTTACGGCTTTCTGCCGATTTTTACCATTGCTAGTTTGCTATTGTTGCCTTAGCACAACACTCACCAAATCTGTCTATGTGATAGAGGTGGCCACTTGGGGGCACTCTGTTATGGCCTCATTGGATGAGTTGGGGGGAAGGGGAAGCATTTCTGCTGAACAATCAGGATTGTGCACATACACTGAACCATGCATTTAAGATTGCAGTCTGCCTGTTTGAAGCATCTTGGGTGTTGGATCTTCAGTAGTATCTTGTTTTAGTTTGAGCTACTGGGTCATTTAAGTAACAGTTTCATAAAGATGTTTTAGTATAGTTCTCAACTTGGTAAATATAGTTTTCTTAAATGATAAAAGATTGTTAATACAGTGAAGCACCGTTTATACGTTTCTCTTTTATACTTTTTTTAATCAATTATACGTTTTTTTAAATTGGTCCCTGCAGAGTCTAATACACATTAACCTATACCTATTACAGTGTCCGCCACTAATAAAATCACTGGATTATAAAATCAGCCGCTTTATAGAATCAAATCTGGAAGAACAGAATCAATTCTATATCAAAACATGTTAGGTTTATCCTTTAATAAAATCATCCTCGCCATTTTATAAAATCAAACTTTTGGAGAGCATATGTTAATTCTTCTCTGAATAGAAACAGGATTTTATTTTTTCTTCCAAGGATTTAAAACATTGTAGCGCTAATAAAATAACAAATTCCACAAAAACGAAAAAAAAAGGTGAAGGTTGCACATTTTTTTCTTGGGGAGCTGAATGAAAAAAAAAAGAATGAAGCAGTCTCAAGAGAATTGTTTCAGAGCCATATATTTAGTTGGTGCTGCCTGTTTCCACTTCGAAGAACTGTTTTGACATGCAGCCCTGCTCACTGACCACTGAGTCGATCAGTTCGTGCTCATCCAGCTATCTACAGGGGTTGACAGTTCATTTTTACAATTGAGTTAAAATTGTTAGCTAGCAAGTCGTGACGACTTGAGTGTGAAAGATTAATTCAAAATTTTGAATAAGAATAAAATGTAGTTAGTGTGATGCTGCAATTAAATTAGGGATTTCTCAATCTTTACTTTCAAATTCTCTTATTCAAACAACAGTAAGTCAATATTTTAAGACCCTTGTGAAATTTTAAAAATGTACCTTATGTAAGTTAAAATGTCAATTATATTTTGCAACTGAACTAAAATAATACAATACAACTAGACTAAAAATAAAATACAACTAATTGTAATTTATTTCTTTTTTAGAGTATTTATACTTAAAAACATTTTTTTTTTCAGTATATAAGTGCCGGTTTATAAAATCAAATGTTCTCAGAACGAATGTGATTTTATTAAGCGGCGGGCACTGTATACGTTTTTTCATTTGTACGCTTTTTTCACACAGTTCCTCACATGTTAGGTGAGATAAAGGATTTTTTTTTTTCAATTAGGTTCTCTGAAGCCTAATTAGTTAAATGTTGATGTTGTTTAAATGTTATTTATTGATTTTAAATTTGTTGTATATGCTGTCATAGTCCAAATAAATGTGTTTGATTTTAGACCATTGAATCTGTGGTAATTGAGGAAACGTCTCTAGGGTTTATTTTCCACTATGGCTATTCTTGAGTTGTCTCTGTTTTATTAGATGCAGGTTTTTATGCACTGTATAAAGCTAAACCTGCTAACAAAGCAATTTGTGTGTCCCAAATGCGATCAAGTAGCAGCAAAGAGGGTAAGTGGGGGAGAGCTTTTAAGGATGGACAGGAAAATGATCAGATCTTTTGGATGGGAACAGATTGACCACCTACCATACAGTCCAGTGGTGCCAAGTGATTTTCACTTATTCCGCTACCTAGAAGAGTTTCTCAGCGGCAAGCACTTTGCCACAGATGGCGAGGTGAAAGAAGCAGTTCAAGACTTTATCCTCACAGGCGGCAGACGTCTACAACTTAGGCATATAGAAGCTTGTAAAACATTATGCCAAATATTTAAACAAATATGGAAACTATGTAGATAAATAGAAACATGTAAGGAATTAAAAAAATTAAGTTTCTTGAAATTTTTTTTAATGTTTTATGTTTTATAAGTAATGGACCTTAGTTTCCGAATAATCCTCGTATATAGGTGTGCATAGCTTTTGTATGTATGAATGTATGTAGTTATATTTATTTAATAATATGTAAATATTTATATACTAAATTTAAAATTCAAATTTTCAAAAAGGGGATAGATCTACAAGCTTTATGTGTGTAGGCTATCATAATTTTTACCGAAAAAATTGCAATCTTTATTTGCCTGCTTCAACATTTTATGTATTCTTACTTTTAAAATTTTACATCTCTTACATTTGTTGATACTACAATTAAAAATTCTGAGTTTACTAAACATTTTAAATATTCGTCAAATATAAAATATATATGTTTAGTACTGCAATGTTTAAAAACTAGGTTAGTAAAATTCTTAATTCTTGGGCGATTCATTTCCATGCACTATATTAAAGTATACAAAAAAAAATTAAAAGGTTTAAACTAATATGAAATAATATTCAATATTCTTCTGCTAAAAATAAAAGCTTTGTGTTCTTTTTAAGGATGCGAAAGGAGTGCAAATTTATTTCACGTGCCATAAATAAAATGAGAAAATAGAAGCTAAATTAAAAAAAAAAAAAAAAAACTTTAGATGAAATAAATTATTGCAAGCATGTGTTATAAAGTAAAATCTTTGTTTAATATTTGGGGTTTTTTTTTTTTTTTGAACAGATTCTGATTTATTACATTGTATTGCTACAATGTACTTGGCCTCAAATTCAGACTCATACAAGGCATTCAACAGTAAAAGCAGTGTTGCTTGCTGACACACATTTACTTGGACCTCGTTTTGGGCACTGGTTTGACAAATTAAGAAGGTGAGAACAATTGTAAATCATCTCAAAGCATTTATGTGCTGTAAGAAATGTTGATGAAAATAGCTTTATTGTGTACATATAAAGTTATCAGAAGAACGTGTGTTGTAAGTTTTTTGTGTAACTCTATCTAATAACTGTTATAAGTGAGAACTTGTATCCCTTTTAAAAGACATCATTGCATATAAATTGCTCCTGTTTCAACTGTTTCTCTACTAGTCATACATGTAGTCTTAACCCATTCCATGATCAGCCCGAAACCCCTTAACGCGCATGCCGCAGAAAACGAACGGAGTTGCTTTTTGCTACGTTGTAATAGCACTTTTTTCCCCATTTTGCTATCGGGATTTTAATGTTGTTTTTGCTGTTCAGCTTGCATTCGAAAATCGCTTCGCTTTATTAGTTTTTTGGCCCTGAATTAAATAGTGCAATAAAATACAAGGTTGCTAATATGTGCTGAAATATTCCTTAAATTTACGCAGTACATAACGGGAAAATAAACAATAGAGGATAGGACAAAAAGCAATTATTTTTATAACACTAATTATTTTATTCAATTATTATTATTATTTATTTATTTATTTTTTTTTTTTTTTGCTTTTATCTCAGTATATCATTTTTTTTCTTTTAATACACTTAAGAAATCTTAAGAACTGTTAAAAGTAAGATGATCTATCTTTCAAAATGGCTCAACAAAGCATTCTTCAAACAATTGACTGATCGATCCAATCTGTGAGTTGGACCTGTTGAATGGACAAAACGCTTTAATAACTGGGAATGATTTTCTAAGAGGATAAAAAGTATTCTTCGGTGCCTTTTGATACATTGTGACCCTTCAAAACGACCTATACACACAGAGACTGGTCGGTTCTTTTATCCTAATTCCGATGACTTTTAAATCCCTTCTGAGTGTCCAGATATCAGTTGCTCAAGCATGGGAAGTATTTTAAAGATAAATGCTTACAAAAGATCAAAACTTGCGGCTAATCCCCTATTTCCCTAAAGGATACCTTTGTGCATGCAACTAAAAGCACCCAGCTGAGAGAGGAATCGGCCTGGGCGGATTCCCTAAGGAGGTGCCCCCCTTGGTGTCTTGTGGTCAACCCTTCCGCATTATTTTCGTACAACAAAACAGTTTGAATCAGAAAGGAATTTCAAAGCAAGTTTTACTGCTTGTACTTAGTAACATGTCTTAAGAAGAAGAAAAAAAGAAAATTTTGCTTGAAATCGAGTCGGATTGTTTTTCTTTTTTTTTAAACATACTTGGATAAATTTTAGTTAGTTTCATAGGATTATTTACTATTTAAGGCAGTTTGATTATTGAAAAGAAACCAAATATTTTGTTTCTATTCTTAAAATCTCAAAAAAAAAAAGTTCAATTAAAATATTGGAGCTATTTTAAAGCAATAAATAAAATCTGAAAAAGAAAGGGCGTTCGTATGAGTAGAGCGAAAAGAACTCAAGATATTATCATTTCATTTGTACTGTAGTATATATTTTATGTTTTGCATCTATTACGTATAGTCAATGCGGTCGTCGCAATTTTTGTTTGTGAAATTAAAAATATTCAAAACTGTATCACTAAAAATCCATCAAAGGGAGCCGCGAATATAAAACGTTATAATTTAAGTTCGAAAATATCATGATTTAAAAATGAATAAATATTTAAAAATAAAAATAGTATGCAAATAACTAAAAAGCGTAGTAAACATATTATAATAATAAAAAAAACATACTCGTACAAAATTAAGATGTGTAAGATAATTAAAAAAATAATTGTGTGTAAAATAAATTATAAAATTTGAGGATTATGAACAATTTAATGAAGGTTGCTTGGGTAAGAAGGTGGATTTTTGATAACAAGAAAAAAATATTTCTGTTTCTTTGCTTTATTCAGGCATATAAATATTGGTAAATGTGTAAGGAAATATTTTCACACTTGTTCATCAGGAGTTTGAATGCCAGAATGCTAAGAAACAAAGCTTCCACGAAAAGATAAAAATATAATGCCTGATTATTTGAAGCATTATACGTGTCTCATCTAAAAATAATTGAAAGGTTAATGTCTTAGTAAAAAAAATAATTTACAAGAAATTTCGTGAAATACTGTAAGTTACATCCCTTTTGTCCAAGGAAAAGAGCTTGATTACCGCTCCCCTAAAAGCACCAGAACCCAACAGAGAAGCGCAATAACAGGGTTCTGCCCCTGGAAGGATCGCCGACATATATTCGGCTGAGGCAAAAACTGCTAGAAACGCCGTGACGACACAGGATCGTCGAAGGCAGTTAGGAACCATTTTCTTGCGACGAGCCTGAATCGGCCGGGGCAAAGAATGGGTTAACACATCCCAATTCCAAGGTCAGTCAAGGTGTTGCATATCCTCTCTGATTGTCCAAGTTTTAATCCTATATACGTTTCAAATTCTTCAATTATTTTCATCTATCTTTGAAGGAATTGTTGGGGGATGTACCCTATCCCAAATTGTTCCCATTCCTTCAAGAGATTGGTTTTCTTCATTTAGTTTAGTGTTCGTCCCATTGTGTTTGTATTTATGTTGGTCTTTTTTAGTTTTTGTAACTTTTCTCCCTAAATTCCAAATTTTATTGGCCTGTGTTTCTAAATTTAAAACTTTGTTTATGTGTATTTTTTGACAATATTTTTCAAAATTCTGAAAGTTTTATGTCCGTGAACAAACATGATACGTGATATGAAACAACCATTTGGCGCAGTATAGCATATTAGGCTCTTGCGCCACTCTAAGCCAAATACAACCAACCAACCAACCAACCAAAGTCAGTTAAAAATGATCAGGGTCATAAGACCCTGATAAATCTTTATTCCAGAGCCAATTTCTTTTGCTGATCTGCTACTGTGCTTAACTACTGCTGTGGGCACTAACTGCAAATTTTTATTGAGCATTAGCTTTATTGTACAAGCTTGCTTATTTGGCTTCCGCTGAAAAAAGTACACAAAAAGAAATGTAAAATTCCAACATCTCCCTACTGTTAGTATTGAATCCAAAACACATTTCTTCAAATATCTCAAAAGCTCATTTCAGCAGATACTGCCATTTACCTGCCCAAGACAGAATGCAACCAAGTATGGGTTTCATATAAATAAATCTTCAGTCTCGATTTAATTTTGATTACATAATTTGAATTCCCTGAATTAAAGTCCCATTACAACAAGCAAAATTTTTGGTCCCTTGAAAGTCGTGACCGAATTTCACTTACCAGTTTTCTTTACTGAAGAAGTATTGCCCATTAAACATGGGTGTTATATTTCCAATTTTCGACAATGTGTTTTCATACATTTTCAACTATATTTCAGAATATATAAACATAGCTAGATAATATAGACGCACGTGTGCACATCGTGTGCCGATACATTTCATGCTGTGCAGATACATTTACTGTAGATACAGTTCGCTCTCTATTTAACGACTTTCTCTATTTAACGACGGCTTTTCACGGTCCCAGATGGTCCACTACAGTGTTAAAAGCATTCTATTTAAGGACATTTTCTATTTAAGGACGATTTTTTGTCGTCCCTTGAAAGTCGTTAAATAGAGAGCGAACTGTATTTGCATTGTCTGAAAATTCTTAATGAAATCCATATAAAACACTGATTATCTTCAAAATTTAATGATAAATTAATGAAAAATGTTCATTAATGCTTTTATGAATACATGATTGAAGCAAAAAGCATTTTCTTACTAAAAGTTTTACCTACCCACAGCATGTTGGTTTTCATTCCTGGAGATAGTTTTGAGCTATGTGTGCAGATACTTTATGTTTTTGTCTTACTATGTATGTAAATACAGTCAGACCTCCATATATCAAAGTAGTAAATTGCCGGAAAAAAATTAGATATAGAGAATTTTCGATATTTAGAAACGATCTTATTTTATCATAAAAATCTCCTAAAACATTAAAATTAAAGCTAATTTTCGTGCATGAAACCCAATTTCTAATTTATACAAGCATCGGATTAAGCGAAAGTTAATAACTGAAAAATTAACAGAATTTACATTTTTGTGCCTTCATACATCTTCATTTTTCGGCAGTTCAACTTGATTTGCAACATGAGGGGATTTTTGTTTTGACAATGTAATCGAGAGAAAAGTAAAAAATCAATCTACTTAACTTGAATGATTTTTACTGAAGCTAAAAAGAGTAGGAATGATAATCAACAGACAAAAGGGATAATTTGAAACTGATTTTACAGTGTTACTGCTTACAACTAAGATTTGAAAAAAACTTGAGGGTATTTAAGAACTCTAGAACCGAACAACGACCCTATCTACACACCCCTGAACCCCAGATTCCTTACGAATTTCTTAGCAACTTTTAGTAAACATAATTTTCTCCCCTAACCTTCATTTTTCATCAGACAAACAGTCTAAAGTGAAAAAAAAAATATCTACGAATGTCTCGAAATTTTTTTCGATATGTAGAGATTTTTTCGATATATAGAAACAATTTTTCCATGTAATGAACATTGAAATTTGCTGGGATTTCGATATATAGAAAATTTTGATATGTGGAAGTTTGATATATGGAGGCTCTACTGTATGTTTGTTTCTACATACATATATGGAACATTGTCAACTTATCAATCTCAGATAAAAAGAGGGTTAGTATTGGATCTATAAATAAACCCATTCATGCATGACTGATTTTTAATCTGATAGTTTTAAGCATATCTTGTATTTAGAGCTCTCCAGTTCAATTATACATTTTAAAAATTATACTTTTCTCTAGGGAGTGGCAGATGTATAGAACATTCCAAACTACAATGACTCTGCATAATCCTCACGTAGTTTTCATTTTAGGTAGGTTGAACTCATAAAGTTTGCTGGTTGTAATTTGCGAAATAATGAAGATGTAAAAAAAAATAATTTCATACTGTCATGATTTTTCCTTTTATTGTTTGTCAATATGAAGATTGTATGTTTTAATGTTTTGCCAATGACATTGCCAATAATGCAATCTAATTTTGCCAACCTGGTAAAGTTTGCACTATTTTATAAGAATAATTTGCTGTTAAGCTCAGGGTTGTAGTTTTGGGCAGACAAAACCCATTTTTGGCCATGCCACTGGCAAAAAACAGTTAATACCAGCCAAAACTGGATTTAACCACCATAGAGCTAGCCAAAACTGTATTGTATAAAACCACACTAATAGGTGTTCATTTACAGGTTGTATGCATAATATTACACATTTCAATGCATGATTAAAAGAAATAGGTTGTGTATTTATCATAATTGAATAATTTTCTGATTTATTGATTTAATGCAACTTTTCTTTAACAAGCCTGCAATATAAACTAACGGCCATTCTTCACAAAACTTGTAAGATGTTTTCAATGTGTTAAAAAATAAGTAATATGCTTTGATTAAATTTGAAATTCATTTTGTGCGCATAAAACTATGAAATAAGTAGGTATATATTGTGCTATTTACACTGTTTGAAACATA
Source organism: Uloborus diversus (assembly GCF_026930045.1). Lineage (NCBI taxonomy): Eukaryota > Metazoa > Arthropoda > Arachnida > Araneae > Uloboridae > Uloborus > Uloborus diversus. The sequence continues at coordinate 167,534,270 of NC_072737.1, read as the reverse complement.
TATTTTTAAAAAATTATCACAAAATTCTCCTATGAGGTGGCTAACCTTTTGGAACATGTCTTCATTTATTACTTGCATGGGTGTAAAACTCTTTACTTAAATAATGAATAGTGATTGATTATGGGATTGAAAATTTATATTTATTTTAATTATGTACTCATTTATTTTGATTTTAAACTTTATTTCCTGTATCCACGTCAAGTGGCTAAAACTGGACAAAACTGATTTCATCCAAACTGGTTTTATCCATGGTTAAAACCACCATTGACCAAAACCCTAACAACCCTGGTTAAGGTTCTTTTTTATCTACTACAAATATTTTAAAGAAAGAACAAATATATGCTTAGTCTGTTGTGAAAAATTTTTTTTAAAGAAATAATTGTTACATAAAGACTCTAAGTTAATGAATACTACAGAAGAAATATTTTGAAAGCAATGTATTGAGACGGGGAAATGTGTGTCTGTTGGTCTGTCTGATCGCCCCCTCCCCTCCTTCCACTGCTGAAAAAAACATTTATTGTTTAAAAAATTTGGAGAGGGTGTTCCCTTTCAAAAATAAAACATAAGTATGAGTACCTTTGCAAAAACTGTAAGAAAGATATAAATCTCTAGCTAAAAGGGAGATTTGTTTTGAACAAACTTATTTAACGATAGCTTGACGTATGAAAAATCTTTCTCAAATTTGGCCATTTTAAAGGTAATTTTTAGAAATTTAAACTGTTTTAACATTAATGCTGATTTAAATCCTTAATTTAAGAAATTAACTATGTTAAAAGTAATTTGTTATTGCTAATATTTACAAAGAGTAGTCATATATTGTTTAAAAGTTTTTTTTTATTTGTTTTATTTTTGTTATTGTTATTTTTAAATTTTGAGAAATAGACAAAAAGCTTTATATTTTTTAATTGTGAAATGATTTCTTGTAGATATTAAACAGCATTGACAAAAATTGATGATTGTTTGATAAAATTAAATTGAAGGGAATTCAAAGCATGAGAAAGCTCTAAATGATTTTTTATTCTTTCTGTTTCAACAAATGATTGATTGATATGTATTTTTATTTCCGCAATAAATGTTTAAATTGCTGTGAAATTCATTTTTGTTTTGCCGATGATTAAAAAGAATAATCAAGAAATCTGTTAAAAAATACTTTAATAAATTTTCAGGAAAAAAAACTTATTTTCAATTTATCTGATTAAAATTGCTTCTAATACTTGCAAAATAACACATAAATATCATTGTAACAAAAAAAATGCTTTATTTATTGATTTATTTATTTAATTTTTTTTTAAATTTATTTTTGTTAATTTTAAGAAACCTCTCTTTCTCCCCTATGATGTAAAGTTCATAGTAGAATGAATATTATGTTACACATGTAGTACGTGCCTCTACATACAGGGGCGTAGCTAAGGGGGGGGTTTTGGGGACAAAACCCCCGCCCCCCCCCCCCCCCCGAAAAGTTAGTCTCAAAAAAAAAAGAGAAAAAGAAGAGAGAAGAGAAAGAAAAAAAAAAAGAAAAGGAAAAAATTCCAAGCGATTACACACACCACATATATATATATATATATATATATATATATATATATATATATATATATATATATAAATATATATATATATATATATACATATATATATATATATATATATATATATATATATTTATATATATATATACATATATATATATATATAGAGAGAGAGAGAGAGAGAGAGAGAGATAAAAGAAGTAACCCCCCCCAAAAGTCGGGTCTAGCTACGCCACTGTCTACATATCTAATCAATTGTCACTGCATAAGATCATAGTGTGTATATTTTATATTGAAATGTGTACAAAGCTGTTAATTCTGAATTACATGATAAATAAGGGGCCATTTCTCGAAAAAAAAATGATTCACCGAATTGATCTTTTTTTCTTATTCTTGTCCCAAATGTAACAAAGAAAGCAGGGTTGGCTTTCTGCTGGCAGAAACTAGTTTTTGCCGTGCCAGTGGCAGAAACTGGTTATAACCTGTAAAAACCAGCAGAAACTGGCAAAAACTAAAAAATGTCTTTATTAACTCAAGTAATTAGTAAATGATATTTGTTTAAGTAAACTAAAAAATTAAACATCACTTCATCATTTAAAAAAAAATGATAAAATCCAATGCTAGTGCCCTGATTTAGTTCAGAAAGGGAACTTTTCAATTGCAGATGCTTGTAGTATTTGGATTAGTTTAACAAAGGATAAAAAATCATATGGGGGTGCTTAGGAAAGAGGGGTGACATACAGAATTAAACAGGCATTACTGATCGTAATTTGCTCACTTATATGCTTCCTCTAAATTGTTTGGGATTGAAATTATCATGTCATGTGCTTTAAGAAGAAAGTGCCAGAATTTTACTTGCCTAGATTTTGTACCTAATGTCACAGCTTTGCCAAACAAATTGGCCCCATTCCTCAAAACTTATTTTTCCAGTCAAATTTTTACCACAACCCAAGTTACTACACGGTGGACCAGTTATACAATAGATGAAAGTTTCACGAAAATTGCTTGTTCCTTGATGCATTGTCTGCTAGCTTTTCTGTTTCAAGAATATTCTAAAATTTCTCATTTGTGCATATTAAAGTGAGAACCTGTTTAGATTTTTGAAACCGACTTTTCTAAGAGGCTATTGCAGGGTCCAAACAATGTAACATTTGATTTTGAATTGTGATAATTTTGTAATAAAATTACAGTGCATTGGTTAACAATTAATTTTTTTTCCATGCATTTTCTATTATATATCAAGAATTTATTTTTCATTTTGTGAGTTTTTGCCAGTTTCTGACGCAAAGTGGCAGAAAGTGGTTTTTGCTATGCCTGTTTTAACCGGTTTCTACCAGTGGTTTTAACCGCCTCGGCAGAAACTTGCCAACCCTGAAAGAAGTAGATGACAGCATGTTTTGGGCACTATTTTTTTCAAGAAAGACTAAATATTTTTTTATGCTTATTTTTAATATCTCCTAACTTTCATTGTGTATACATTTATCGTGGGTACAAGAGAATTCAGTATCTACCCAGTACTTTTTATTTACTATTAAAAGTTTTTTGAACATGATATGTTCTCGGTTTTAGTAAAAGTTTTTCAGAATTTCTTTTTAGGATGCTTAGTTTTTTTCTCTCTCTCAATCTCTCATCATTATCTTCTTTTTCAAACATAAATGCTTAAAGCTTTTTGAAAAACATGTGCAATTATTTTCACGCTAATAAAAATATACTGCTTTTTTTTTAATTAAAAAATGAAAAGCGCCGAGTGTACAATTTTTAGATATTTTACCTTCCGTCTGTTGTTCTTGATTTTGGAGCTTTTCAGAGTAATTTTGCAGTGGTTTTAAAAGAAAAAGTAATGTGATTGATAATGAAAAACTTTTCATAATTATTTAGTTAAATTTTTTAACATTTGAAGGATCTTTTAAATGAATGATTTTTCCTAGTTGCAGTAAAAATTCATCATTCTTATGGTTAGGATCTTTACAAATTCCGGGTTCCAAGCTGCCAGGGCATCCATTTTACAGCACGTATTAGCTGATTAGTAATTAAAACAATCTTCTAAATGTGTTCTGGATTTTACTAAAATATTTTTTAACTAAAAATTAATGGGGTTAACTGAACAATTTTTTTTTTTTTACTTTGTGTTATCTGATGTCAGAATTTTTCTTAAAGTTGTTTTTCCAGTGAGTTTTCAAAGGAACAAACTGGGGAATGAAACACTGCTCTTAATCATTTAATAATATTTCGACCATCTGCAAGATCTTTTTATATATTTTCCTGGTTTCAAAAAAGTTTTATTCTTTATTCAGAAAGTATATGAATTAAACTTACAACTTTCAGTCAATATTTGTACCAAATAAGCTTTACATTATGTTGCTGCACATTACAAATAAAGCTAGCATCTAGCTTATACCTGCACACTTTTGGCATCCCCAATAGACGATGCAGTATGAGCAAGAAAAGAAAATGTATAAAATTATGAAAACAGAAAACACTCATGTAACTCTGTGCTCTTATAAAAGAAATTTAATGCCAAATTTTCACTTTTGAAAGAACTTTTTTTATCCCAGTATAATAAAAGAAGTCTCGTGTATGAATGGTGGAAGAATCAATAAACATTTTTTATGAGTCTTCATTATTGAAATATTGTTACAAATTCTGTAAATAGTAATTATTTTTATGATTAATTTGTTGTAATCTGGCTAAATTTGGCATTTATTCCATTATTCTTCATCTAAAATTATTCTAGTAACTTAACCTGTAAACAGTTTCTTGTAATGAATATACAACCCCCTTACATTCAAATGAAATATATGGTTTCCCCCATTTCTGAACGATAAGATTTGTGAATGGAAGAAAAAGAAAATATGAGAAATTTGTATAACTTTGTAGGATTTTCTTGATAATTATTCGCTCACCAGGCTTCTTGTGAACGGGGGAGTCTGTTTGTTTTCTAACTGCAGAGTCTTGTTTTCAGCGTTCTGCTGGAAGTGTGTTTTGGCCTCAGTGCTGTATTTTTGTGTATTTTGGTGTGAATACGTGTGGGACCGTTGAGGTTACGATGTTAATTGATATTTGCCTAATTGCTATGGTTAATTTAGCAGTTGCTAAGGATATTTCTCATACCTAGTTGTAATTAAATCTCCTATGTTTTCTCAAGAATTGTGTCATCATTAATGAATTTCTTGAAGTGGCTGGACTCGTAACAATATGTTAAAAGAGTATATTCATTTAAGTTAGTACTGAAGCTCTTAATTAAAATTATTTTTTTTCTTTGATGAAAAAACTGTTGTCCTAAATGCATTAAACCAGGAGAAATAATGTCTACAATGGAAAACAAAATATGCGTTGATTTTTTTTTATTTTTAAAGTTGTATAATATACATCAGACTTATGATTCATTTGTAGATACTGAAAAATACTTTCCATGTTTAAAAATGTGTGATTAATTTTACATTTTTAAAAATATTTATAGAAGATAGCTATGATTATGAGGAAATTAATGTGCAAGAATTTATTCTTGGTAATTTTGTTGTTAATATAATCTCTGAACTACCACAGTAAATTATTTCTTTGATTATTTATACCAAGACCCATTTACGTATTGAATTTTTGATAATAGTTAAAGATTTTCAGACAATATTTTGCTACAGAAATCTTTTAGTACAAAGAAATGAACACATACAATATTTTTAAAAATTAGATTATTTTACTTTTTACACAATACAATATTTTACTCTTAATTATTTAATTAATTACAAAGAAATTAGATACAAATATAAATATTAAACATTCTTTAACAATTAACTCATAAAATCTTCATGATTTTCCTAAAATAAAATTGATTTTCTTTTTGCAAATAGTAATAAAAACCAAATAAACCCGTATAACATATAAATACCTTTGTGCTGAAAATTCAAAAAATCAGTAAGCACAAATATTGCAAAATATTGCAGACACGTGTTTCGGTGTTACAAGGAACACCTTTTTCAATGCAAAGATATGTGAGCTTCTGGATGAAAAGTCATCTGAGAAAAGCAACACGGTGGAACAGGAGATAGTATAAATATCAAAAACTAGAAATTAAACAAAAACAAAAAAGATAAAATGACACCTGGAGGCAAAATTTATTATATAATTCCATGAGGAAAAAAATCGTTAAGTAATAAATTTTCCAAGAAAACCCATAAACAATGCAAAAAGTCCAAAAATGAAACCACTCTGAATAAATTAGCAATAAATTTACCAGCGGGAAAAACTATATGAAAGCAATGTATCAAATGGAGAAATGCAGTTAAGAACAAAGTGAAGGATAAACATATTGCAATTAGTTAATCACAAAACGAAATAAGAAAGCAAAAAATGAAAAAATAAAAGTAAGAAATGTACGACGTTTACATAAAAAATAATATAAAAACTAAACCAATTTTAACAAAGGAGTCCACACAGAAGAAAAATAGGGAATTGCAGTAAGATCATTGACTAAATTAGAACGGTTCCTCAGGATGTGGAAAGATTCCCAAAAATCAAGATCCAACGAATTGGGGCATTTTTGGATAATTTGATAAGAGTTAAAATCAAAAGAATGATTTGATTCCCAACAATGTTGGGCAATACTGGATTTATTCAGCTGTTGTTTCCTCACATAGTTTTGATGTTCTTTTAACCGAAATTTCAAAGAACGGCGGGTCTGTCCGATGTATCCGAGTCCGCAATTGCAAACAATTTTATAGATCCCACAACAATTAAGTGGATGAATAGGATCTTTAAGAGAAGAGAAAGAAAGTTTATTAATAGGAGAAAATACCACTTGGAATTGGAATCACTTCAGAATCTTAGCAACCTGAAAACTAATACCAGGGAAGAAAGGCAGAACAACTAAATTCTTAGTGTTAAAAGTTCTATTAAGAACAATATTTTGAGATTTTTTTGCAAAGTTTTTTATAAATGGAATCAACTAAGGTGGGCGGATAGTCTCTATCAACAGCCACAGCTCTTAAATAGTTGAGTTCCGCACTAAGAAGCTCAGGTGAAGAACAAATATTCATTGCACGATAAACAAATGTGTTGAAAGCTGAATATTTTTGATTAGGAGGGTGAGACGATAATCTATGTGGGGGTAATGAAACAGCAAAAGGTTTGCGATAAACTGTAGTTTCAAAACCGGACTCAGTTCGAGAAACGAGAACATCCAGAAATGGAAGGCAATTATTCTGTTCTTTTTCACAAGAGAATTGAATATGAGGATCAATGGAATTTAAGATAGATAAAGCATCATCAAAGCTTAGTTGATCGTGATTCATAAGAACAAAACAGTCATCAACATAGCGAACATAGAATTGAAACTGTAGCTTCTGGAACAACTTGAGCTCAAAGTAATGCATGTAAATATCACTAAGGATGGGGCTAAGTGGGTTTCCCATTGCCAAACCATCCGACATTGTATAAAATTTAGCATTAAAAACAAAGGAACATTGCTTTAGACAAGTATGAGTAAGGAAAACTAAATCCTCAATTTCCTTAGAAGTAAAATGAAATTCAGACAGTCTACTCTGAAGGCATAACAATGAAGCCTCGACCGGAACGTTCGTAAATAATGAGTTCACATCAAAAGAAGCCATAAAAGAATTATTTGGAACGCAATTCTGAATTTTTTTGACAAAATCGATACAGTTTTTTACGGTGAATACATTATGACTCATAAGAGGAGAAAACACAGAGACTAAATATTTTGCAAGTTTATAAGAAGCCGTGCCAATATTGGAAACAATCGGCCTGAAAGGAATGCCAGCTTTATGTACCTTAGGTAAAGCATAAAATCTAGCGCAATTAGCAATAGAAGGAATAACAGAGCGTTTAACATTTAATGGAATAGACTGAACAGACTTGACAGCAGAAGAAATAGCCTTTAACTCATTTTCACTCGGATCTTTAGAAATCTCTAAGTATGGACCAGAAGAAATCAAATCATTAGTTTTGTCAACATAAGATGATTTGTCAAGAACAACAATTTGACCACCCTTGTCAGCTTTGGTAACAACAATATCTGAATTAGAAATTAAATTCTTTACAGTACGACTAACAGTATTAGTAAAGACAGGATTGGAAATTCTAGAATTAAAATCCACATTAGAAGCAATAAGATGCCTAACGCAATCTTTTTGATTGGATGATAAGGCACTAAATTTAAAAGCTTTCTCAATAGGAGCAATAAGCTTAGAAAAAGAAGGTTTGCTGGCCAGAGCAAAGTTATCATTGCATTTCAGAGCATTAATTTGAGAACTGTTTAAAAGAACACTTGAACACTTTTCTTTTTTGTTTTTGTTTAATTTCTAGTTTTTGATATTTATACTATCTCCTGTTCCACCGTGTTGCTTTTCTCGGATGACTTTTCATCCAGAAGCTCACATTTCTTTGCATTGAAAAAGGTGTTCCTTGTAACACCGAAACACGTGTCTGCAATATCTTGCAATATTTGTGCTTTCTGACGTTGGATTACTGATTTTTTGATTTTTCAAATAAACCCGGTTCAAACCAAAATAAAGGGTTTTTCTTTTTTAGACTTTTTTTCAAAAAAACTGGTTTTTATACCAACCCTGGTATTTGGTCAGTATTTAGTCAGTACTGGTCAGTATTTTTGTCCCTCCAAGCAGTTTTACCCCCTGATAAATCCCCATAATTTTCATCTTTCAATGTTGGTAACTATGCATTGATAAAATAAAATTTGTAGTATTACCATTTGCAGTTTTTAAATTTCATTTTCATGAAATTGCTCCCGCATAAATGTTTTCAGTATAAAAGAAATTTCGGTTTTGCCACCTGTTAGAAATCAAATAATTGTTTGAATTTTAATGTTTTCTTTTTATCATTTGTTGATAATTTTACAACTCGTATTAAAATGTTTTTAATTGCATATGTTATGAATAAATGGTTTTGATGTGCATTATAAATTTATCTTTCAGATACATAAATTTGTCTTACATTGTATATTGTACAGCTGTTCATTTTGTTTTCCTTGCTTTTCTGATATAACAGGGGATGTTTTTGATGAAGGTCAGCATTGCACCGAAGAGGACTTTAACAATTATGTAAAAAGATTCCATAGCTTATTTTTTGTTCCTGAAAACACAAAACTTTACGTTGTGATTGGAAATCATGATATTGGCTTCCACTATCAGTAAGTGTTGCTTTATTTTTTAAATTTAATTCCACATGTATAATTTTTAAGCTTTTGTGAAGTATGTATAACAAGTTGCGCCGCACGGCATTGCATGGTCTTCCTTAAAATCAAAAGTTGTGTCAAGTGACAGGTGCTCAACGAACTGTGTTAAATAAAAATGTAAAGTAAAAACACAGCATACGATTTCCCATCAGAATAATGGCAACAGTTCCTAAAACCCCCATTAAAATTTGGACCTTAGTCCCTAAAAATTCTTGTTTGAATGAGAAAACTTCATAAATAAAGTCATATCTCCCGAAAAGATCAAATGCCAGAATGAGTAAGGAGAAATATATCTAAAATTGATATAATTTTTTTGATGGTATCAGCTCCTATCTGTACAAAGATTGCTAAATTGTACATTTTACTGTGAATTTTCAATAATTTACTTGAATAATTTTAATCTTGATTGTGTATAAATTTGTTAAAGTTCTAATTAAAGTCTATTTTCATTTCGGATGTTTGATGTAACCTTTGTTTGATCCTACATATTTGTAATTTCTTTCTTCCAGCATTTCAGATTATCTGAAAGAAAGGTTTGAGAAATCATTTAATATATCATCTGTAGAAATGATAACCATAAAAAACAACGTATTTGTTCTAGTCAACAGTATGGCACTGCATGGTGATGATTGCTTCCTTTGCAAACCAGCTGAGGAGAAATTGCGAGAAATATCTAATATTTTAAGATGCTCAAAGGTAAATAATTTATTCCCTTATCAAGTTTTGTCACCAACTTGGCGACAAATTTGGTGATTTTTTTTTTTAATTTGGTTTTAAATTGGCCACTGTTGGTGATATTTAGAAAGTAAACTATTGAATCACATTAAATTTTCCAATAACGGGGACATTAAATTGGTGTAAAAGGAAGTCATGTGATGCACACATCAGCTCATTTAAAAGTTATTTTGAAAAATACTTCACTGAATCCATTTGCATGGGGTTTGACTTTTTTGCATATATATTTGCACTTTGTTTCCAGAATTTTAAATTTGGGCTTCTAATTATTACATATTTGAAGATAAGGAACAATTGTATATCATAGTATAAGATATAGTCCTAGACGCAAAATTTCTTTTGATAGTCTGCAGCATAGATTAGAAAACTCAAAAACAATCTACAAAACGGGGACGGCTCGTCACTACGGGCAAGGTGGGCAGTGGCAGCGCGAGAGCAAAAGTAGACGTCGGCGATGCAGTTTTGCGAGACACTTTTAGTCATAAAATATTCTCAGCCAAATAATTAAATTCATGGAATTAATTTCTGTACTAACTATTGGCCCTTAGAGTTCCCAATTCACTTAATTGCTAGGACAAAAACATTTCGTTACTAGTAGCGCAATCAAAAAGAAGTTTTTTTTTTTGTGGTGGGGCGGAAGGGGCAGCACATTAAAGGGGGGAAAAATGACCTGATAAAAAAGGGGTCTGGGGGTTTTCCCCCGGAAATTTTTTTCAAATTTGTACTTTAAAAAAGCCATTTTTGGCTTTCTTTGCTAATGGTATGGGGAAAAAGGTACAGGGGTCTCAGCGGAAATTTCTAGAAATCGAAGCCTTAAAAACGCAATGTAGGCCATTATTTATTGACTTTATGGTCAGAGACAGTCCCGGATCAATTTCTTTCTTTCTTTTTTTTTTTTTTGAAAAATAGGTCGAAATTAATTCCTCCTCCCCCGTGCAAGTTCTCGAAATTGAACTTTCAAAAACAGAATTTTAGACAAACTGAAGATTTTACGGGAAGGAATTGAGTCTTCCCTCGAAAAATTTTGAAAATTATGGTCCTAAAAACTTAAGCAATATTTTATATTTAGGAGTCACTCCATTTAAACTTTCTGTTAATGTAGTTTAAAAAACGTAATTGCTTATGATGTAAAAGAAAGGCGTTATGGGGACCCTTGCACGAATATTTTCTGAAATTCAAGCCTTAAAAATGCGATTGTAAGGCCATAATTTGTAATATTAGGCTCGGTAATTTTTAAAATTCTAGCTACAAAAACGCAATTTTAAGCGATTTTCGATGTTGTTGAGTATTTGGGGGCTTTTAGCTGGAAATATCGCGAAGTTTAAGATCTGGAAACGAAATTTCAGATGCTCCATAATGCTTTCAGTGAGTGTGTGTGTGAGTGGGGGAGGGAGAGGGTTCGAAGCAGCAGCATTTTGAATATTTTCTTATTGTTAGACGAACTTAGGAAACAAGAGAAAAAAGAAAAGAACTGGGACGGGGGTGGGGGGAACAGAGTTAGCTGATCAATAAATACGCTGTCCATTTAATATTTTTATTTTAAATATTTCTTTTCAAAATAAATTCCACTTATTAATTTCTTTCAAAAAAAATAAATAAAATAAATAAATAAATAAAATAAAACGCGATGTAGAAACTTGAAAGAAGATGGATAATTGCAACAGTTTCAAATCTTTGTCCGCGTCGGAAAAATCGACGCGGACACTCAAATTTGTACAATCATTTTGTAAAAGGCCCCCACAGAATTCTCCAATCGCGCCCCGCATTTGCTATGGCTGGCTCTTCACTCATTCTTTTGATCACTTTTGTGTCTGTTGTATTTAATAAGAGCTTCATTTGAAAGCATGGAAGCTTCTTAAAACTTCTGAGAATTTTGCGAGGCCCTATCTGCGCGAGGCCGTCGGCAGTCGCCGACGTCGCCGACGCCTAGCGCCGCCACTGAAGGTGGGCCAGGCCCACCCAGAAAAATTATACACAACTAAATAGATCATGTAAAAATAACGTTTAGTATTTCGCTAAAATATTTTTTAAAAGCAACAAAAAAAACAACGAATTGGGGACATGAAGCACATTTTAAATCTCTAGCACTCTACATATGGCTTCTAAAATGTGAAAAGTTTTCCATCTGTTAGCGTTTCCGCTTGCAAGCTCTGAGAATGATTCTATGGTCTACTACTGGTTTGCCCCAGAACTAACCCTGCCACACCTCCGCTCCTAACCAATCACGACGATTCAACCAGACACCAAAACGGCAAGTCCGCGCCACACCAATTCCTTCTGCATGGGCTCCATCTCCTTAGCCCTCCGAAAAATAGCTTTGCCCAATATCAGTAGAAGGGCAATAGCAGGTGGGGAAGGATTTTACACACGTCACTTGTACGAAACAACAGGTTGGAAAAGGGCAAAAATCGGCTAGCCCACTGAATGAAAGAATGCTCTTATCGTTTTCCACCGTCCTTCTTTTGTATTTGTCTTTAATCTTAAACGGCTGTTAATATCTGGAACTGGCATTTCCCATTTTATGGGTTCCCCCAGATTCTACCGCATCGCATCGCATGCATATTTTTATTTATTTATTTTTCTCTTTGGAACTAATATGATCGGAATTTCTGAATGAAGAGTTTGTTTTCGAATAGCACACAGCACAGATCAGTTGTTTTCGAGTGTGGTGCAAATAAAAGTTCTGAATTGGTCCGAAACTTTTACGAAAAAACTACAATTGAGCGAGATCTATTCAATTTTCTTTTTCGTTCTGATATTTGGCTAAAGTAATAAGTTTTAATCATACAATAGGTTTTATCGATACGTGTTTTCTATTCTGTAGTATTCTAAGGCAGCACAAACGTAAATTACTTGAATTTGATCTGGTACATACATAATCCTTAAAGGCGTAGGGCCACATAACCTCAAAAATGACCAAACTATCGAT